>NC_060139.1:301770388-302075221 GCF_021461385.2 Schistocerca piceifrons | reverse complement strand
CGCAACCGCATGTCCACTGTGTGGCGACAGGTGGCCTTTTCAAATGGATCATGTTTTATGCTGCATCGGACAGATGGCCGTTGGCCCTGCAACAATCGTCGTAAGGGACCAGGCAGGAGGAGGGAGCGTTCTGGTCTGGGTAATTTTTCGTGGGGTTCCCTTGGTGATCTCGTCACTCCAGAAGGCACAGTGGGTCAACTCAAGTACGTGTCTATCCTTGGGGATCATGTCCATCCCTACATGCATTTTGTTTCTTCCTCTGCACGATGATATCTACCAGCAGGACAATGCAGCGTATCACACAGCTCGTAGAGTACGTCCGTGGTTCAGAGATCACCAGGTTGAGTTTACCGTACTCTCCCGGCCACCAAACTCCTCGGATTTAGACGCAATCAGCGGGACCACCTCCATCGGGCTGTTCGCGCCATTGATCCTCAGCCGAGAAACCTACCACAGCCTGGCTACGGCAATGGAGTCGGCGTAGTTCCACTTCCCTGTTGGTATCTTGCAGAACCTCACTGACTGTCAAAAAAATGGTTCAAATGGGACTTAACTTCTAAGGTCATCAGTCCCCTAGAACTTAGAACTACTTAAACCTAACTAAGGACATCACACACATCCATACCCGAGGCAGGATTCGAACCTGCGACCGTAGCGGTCGCTCGGTTCCAGACTGAAGCGCCTAGAACCGCTCGGCCAACCTGGCCGGCCATTGACTGTCTTCCTGCATGTCCGCCCTGCAAGAGGTGGTTATTCAAGCTTTTGACAAGTGGGCACATCAGTGTTTCTGGACCGTGTATATGTTTGTTTTTGCTGGTTTCTGATCATGTGTTTGTACTATTTGAAATGACTCCTACTCGATATCCCGCAGAAACCCAATACGCATCCAGCGGAGGTTTACGATTTGGAAACTCCAAGCATATAGCACTAATAAGTCGCTTAACAGATCTTTTTCTACATTTATATCCAATGCAAACCACTGTGAAATGCGTCACATGCTACTGTTGCATACCACCCCAGTCGCACATCGAGCGCGGGAGAAAGACTGCCCAAATGGCTCTGTTCACGGTGTGATTTAATCGTGCGTTTGCGGTCCTTGCGGTAAAGAAAAGCTAAAACGTCCCCTTAGAGAAATTTATGAATTACTCTGCTGATAAACCCCTTACGTTATATGATTTTCAAACAGCTGAGCAGAACTGAACGCACTCAGACATTTCGCTCTTTACCTATTCTGATCAACACTAAACTGACACACAATATTTTTAGCGCAACGCAATCTGACTTTCAAAAATCCCTACAACAGAATGGCCCTGACTAACAATAACCTATACCTTTCATGAATCACTTATCTCACAAAAATCTTCGTTACTCGAACTACTGCAATACAGCGAGCGCCACTACTGCCAGCTAAATAAAAGATTCTAACTACTGAAGACACTAACTACTGACAGGCATAGTCAGCAAATGAAAGATTTTGATAGAGATCAAACAATGTATTTACCTCAATAATGTTGCAAAGTCATCATATATATATATATATATATATATATATATATATATATATATATATATATATATATATATGCCCAACACTAGAATATTCCAACAATGCAAACCAGCCACAGACTGCACACAGCACAGTCATTGATTTTCATACAGAGCGCTACGTGACGTTATCAACATAAAAACCTAAACAGCCTACTTACAAAGTGTGTGTGCGAAGGTGAGAGGGGGGGGGGGGGGCAGTATATACCTAAATTGATTCTTGAAAAATTGTAGATAGACTTTTGCAGGACAGTTGGCGTGTACTTTCAAGCGTCTGCCAGTTCAAATTCTTTTCAGGATTACCGTCACACTCGTGGGTCAAACTAACCTGTGAGCATCCCTGCTGGTAATCTTAATACACGTCCAGTATCAACTGTTGGTCCTGTTTGGTGTAGCTCCCACACTGCCTAACAAAAAAAAGGGAAACACCCAAGAGGATTGGGGGAAGCCAAATGAAACTTTGCGGGTTGAGAGGGTGTCTGATGATCCTTCGATGATTACGAAATCGTGTCAATTTTTCAAAGCCCTTAGCAATAAGATCCCACTGTTCAATACGACGTTGCAGCCCCTCTTGTGTGGGTGCATGCAGTGATTCGGTTGGAAGATTGTCAAGAAGCACGTTGTATCCTTTCCTGACCCACAACTGTTACAACTGGTTCTTGATAAACTGGATACTGACGCTGGGACGAACTTGATGTCTGAGTTGGTCCCGCCCAAGTCCTATAGGGAACAGATCTGGGAATCTCGTTCGCTGCAGGAGTGCCTCAAGATCACACAGACAGTTCACACAGACAAGTGCCAAGCGCGGACCAGCATTGTCCTACTAAAAAATGGCATCACGCTACAGTATCAACAGAGATAATACTTGAGGACATAGGAGATGCGTGACTCACCGTTGGACCGTCAGATTTCCTCAATCACTAGCAGCCATATCCGATGGCTCTCCATAACAGGACGCCAGGATTAACACCACTGTGCCTCCAAAACATCGCAAGATTGGGAACTTGGGGTTGTGTACAGCCACGAGTCATCGTTGTACGTAATGCATAGCCATTCGTCAGCAGTCCATCGTTCCTGATGGCGGCGCCACTACAAAAGCAGCCGTCTGTGTTGTTTTGTTAACGGCAGCCTGTGCGTGGGACGCTGATTTCTTAACCCGACTGCTGCTAGTCTCCGATCAATGGTGCGGTTTGACATAGAATGTTGCACGGACTCCATTTCTTGTTCTCTCATCGCAAGAGCAGATGTGAATGGGTTACTGTGTGCTTGGTGCACAATACGGCGATCATCCGTTGCAGTCGGCCGGAACTTTGACGAGTATTCCTACCCTCACGTTCCCATTCAGTACAAAATTGGGCCACTGACACATCCGAATGCCCTACAAATCTAGACAATGCACGATCCGACCATCCAGCCAAATAGAGAGCCACAATTAGGCTCTACTCAAGCTCTGTTAGCTGCTCATAATGCTGTCTCATAGGAGTACGCGGGATCTCCGTGCCCTGCAGTGGTCACTCAACATCTGAGACAATGCACATCCCTTATATATCCTACCAGGCCACGTACAAAACTAAACACGAACAACTCTTATGCACTCTGGTCGCGGTTCTACCTGTCACAGGGAACTGCAGCTCTAATCATTTATCTACACGCTAATGGTGTGTACGTATACGAAGCTACAATGACATCTGATCATGTCTGCTGGGTGCTTTACTTCTTTCATCAGGCAGTGTATATACGTTGTAAGCAATCTCGACTGGAGACTGGCTGCATATTCCCAAGCCCAGGAGCACGACACCTTCCGTAATACTATTTACACATATTTAACAGCAGAAATTCTTTTTTATACTAGTGATGCGGTACTTTAATGATGTGCCAGTTTTGAGAAACTGCACCATCTGCGACACGTGCAAATGAACCGCACCGGCTCGGAAGTTTAACGTTACTACCGGTTGACCTTGAACATGAAGTCATGTACCAAGGCGAAGGTTACAGAAGATTTCCGCGCACTTTGTTGTTGTTAAGTTATCTGAACACAGAACGAGGCTTTTTCGCTAAGAATTTGTGCCTGGCTTGCTGCGTATCATAGGTGGTTTGAAATGTACGGATAATAATCTTCATATTTTCAATCTAGTAAGAGAATCACGTCGTGATATGCGTTTCAGTATTGACGAAAGGGATCATCTGCATTATTCTGCGTACCAAACTGGTCGTCCTATTTGCATATCACTTTTTAATGTTACATTTATGCCAGAAACTCGTTTGCACTATTGGGTACACTGCTGTGGAATCACTCATTGTCCTCAACTGAGCTGGGAATGAGATCTGCATGTGTTCCCCGTTTTGACTGATCGCTGCTTTCTCCATATTAACAACCGAACGCTTACTAAATTCGGAGCGAAGCAGTTGGAGTAAAAATATCGATCATTGTTGATGTTTTCATGTTTCTTAGGTGACATATTGTCGCTGAGAAATAATTTACCTATGTGATTCAAAGACCGTGGAAGGAAATAAAAACTGAGAACAGTTAACTGCTAGAATAAGATCACAGACGAATTTTGTTGATATCTACCTCCGTAACTGGAAAACACGAAGAGCTATAAAAGTTGCTGCTAAATATAAAATAATAGAAGGAAGTTATCATTTTATTTTAAGAACGTCATTATTTACCGCCAACAGCTGCTGGTAAAATTTCTTTATTGTGCAATCAGTTTCGATCCAAGGATCATCATCAGGTTTGACATCCCCTACTGATGCGAAAATCGGACAAATAAAAGAAAAAAAGATATTCTGTCGTAGTCCAGGACTGTATGTGAAACAATAATTACGTACAGAAGAAATAAGAAGCCGAAACCGACAAGGATTACATTTTATTTTGAAGAATAAAATTATTTCCACGATGACATTACATGAAAGTGTTGAAAAAAATGACAGAAAAGGAGAAAGGAGATTTTTTTACGAAGAGTCAAAAGGTGGAAAACGTAAGCCAGATTAAAAACTTCTGATTTTCTATAAAAACCCGTGTATACTGTAAAATTAATTTCGGGATGACAGTACATTTCAAGACAGACTGCCTACACGCCATCTCTGAAAATTAATTACCACAAACCAAGAGTGTTGAGAAGATTAGCCACACAGACAGAACTGCTGATACGGTACGGCTACGGTGTGTTTCGTGACAGTGTCCTCGGGTGAAAAGTGCTCTGTTCGCTTGCCGCCTAAGATTCATTTAAGATTGCAAGCTCTCACCAATAGCCTCTATGGTTGTTTTCAGGGGCTACGTCTCACTTAGCCTCTGACAATGACAACAGAGGTTGTTGTTGAAAGCTTGGTGTTTTATACGAACTGGACGTGGCAAATCAACCGAGAACTCTTTATCGCAGTGTAGCGGTAATAGCTTTACTCCAACAAAATGAAGCCGAAAATAACTGCTTCGTTTAATTGTTTAAATCATTTGTTTTTATCTCTTTGCTTCGCCTTCACATTTGTGAAACTGAAGGCGCACAAAATAATTGGTACTCACTTTGAGACTGACAGTTTAAAGTTAATCTGTATAGTGGTGAACACAATGAAGCAATTATTCGAGAAAGTCACTTATATCACTACGTGTTTTGGTGGTTTACATCATCATCTTCAGGTGTAGTTACATTCTTGCTGTTAGTATGGGGCACAGACGTCTTTCAAAAGCAGCAGATCACGCGAAAAAACTGGATGTGTTTCGTATTATGAGGTAAGGTGGCACCAAACGGAGGCTTCATAATGCTACTTTTGTCGGTACTGTATAGCAAAGAAAGACTGCAACACGTCAAGTGCAGTGAAGAGCACACAGGACTAGTATCCGTATGCAGCCTCTACTTGGTTTACCTCTGCTTTGGAAAGAAATCTGTGGTGCGCTCTAATACCAAGAATGTGAACACTTAAACTTGCACCTGAAGATGAGCGTATGAACCATCGAAACGCCTAAGATATGATAAATAAATGATTGACGCAAAGAGCCATTTTATTTGTACGCCGCAGTCCTCATGAAGCGGTTCTTTAAGTAAAGTTGTCATTAACTCTAAGATTGGTTTGAACGCCACAACTATTTACTGGGTATGGTTCTATTAGAGGTTGTATACCTCTGAACTGACTCACCTAACCAATTATAGGTGGGCCTACAGTTTAACGTAGATTGCTAACCACGGTGCTACTCGGCATTTTTCACATTAACAAACGTTGCCAGAGGTGAAAGAATTAATTATATGTGAAACAACGAAACTGTAAAGCCGGTTTCAAAGCCAACGTAAAAAGTTTTCATCACATGAGTTTTATAGTTCAAGTATGACTCCCAAGTTGTTCTCACAGACCCTTCAATTAAAATGGAACTCACCGTGCAGGGCGCAGCTGAAAGAGTAACAGCAATACGGGAAAAGCAACGAAGTCTGCAGGAAACCGCCGGAATTACGAAGATGACTCCCGTAGTCGTGAGAGGGTGCTTTTCTGCCTTTCGCGTGTAGCGGCAACGCCGTGCGACAGTAGCTGGTGCACCCACCTGTTGGCTGGCTCGCGCCCCGGGTGCGGATAGCCTCGTGTTCGACGACGGCGAGGCTGCTGAGCCACTGGAAGCTGCCGGTCCGTTCGACGGCTGGCGGGGCACTGGCGGTGCGCAGCTCTGCACGTCGCCCCGCAGGGCTGCCAACTCCGCTGCCGCCTGCCAGCGCTCCGCCGGCACTGCCTGGGAATCCCCCTCCCAGCGAATTTTTCTTCCGAAATGCGAGCTTCCTGGAAGCGATAACGCACGAAGAATGCGTTAATTAGCATGCAAATATTTAAAAAAAGCAACTGGTACGAATCACAGGCTCCTCCAAACAAAACCTATTCTCAAAAAGCATCCTCATGGTTCTTAGAAGAGCAACTTACAGGAAGCACTTCTTCGTAGACATTGCCAGTATCTCCCAAATAATGGACAGATGCGAAGAGGTAGATCCTGTCTTGCTAGATTTTCAAAAGATGTTCGACTTCGTACCGCACAGAAAAATTCTTATACATTACACCTGTGTGTCACACCAGGAATGAGTCTTCCACAAAGTGAATTCTGGAAACAACACTTGTGCTGTAGCTAACACATTCTCCACTCTACAATCATTGTCAAAAAATCTACTACAGTAAACATTCATGAGAGATTCTGCGGAGTATTGGAAAAACGAGAATGGTGTACCGACTGCCTCAAAGCTTGATACTTATTCAGGTGGGTCAGCTAATAAGAGCGTTCGTCACGTCCAAGTTACGGCGGGGGTGTGGCACAAATTTTTATTTCAACTTTCACTCCGCTACAGAATACAGCGTTTTCACTGCATCACATTATCGGCTTAGGCTTATATCGATAGTTGCTAGGAAACGCTATGGTTCCCAGTATACAGCGCATTTCAAATTCTTCATTAAAAGTTTTTATTTACTGGAAATTAATATCGCTGAGTAGCACCAAGGGAATCCAGAATGAACTACGTAAAAATTACACTTGGCGTAAGACACAGTAGCTGAAATTAAGCGATAACAAGTACCATAGACAAAGAGGTCCTAATAGTATTCAGATACTACTGGGACCAAGGTGGTGCAATGTTTAAGAAAATTAATTGTGTTGCGGAGGGTCAGGGTTTAATTAAACATCTGTTGGACTGTGCCCATCTACGTTTGTTTCGTCTTCATGCCGGTATGATACCTTTGGAAAGGCGGTACTCTTTTTCTGCCGCTTTTTTGTCCAGTTCCAGCTTCTGCTTTTTGTCAGATGATATACTTGTAAATCGAATGCTAAAACCGGATTCTCTTATAATAATTTATTATGTCCAATATAGCTTACAAATTACAATGTTCTCATTACAGATTTCGGCACTTGTCTGCTATCTTCAGATGTAACTCATCAGCTAAGAACTTCGTCAAGATACATAATTCCAGTTAAACTTTCTGAACATCAGGAAGTCTTATAAATACGTCTTTTATTTATTTAATCTGATTTATTTATTTAATCTGATTTGATTAGTGCCCTCTTACAATGGACCAGGGTCTCAAATGTAAAGTATCTTTTTTACATCATAGTTACCTAAGAAATAACAACTGTAATGTGACAAATGGTGTAACATGATTTGCGTGTCTATAGTGACAATATGAGTATATAATACTATCAACTAATGAAGTCAATACTGGCACTACTTCTACTACTACGACTACTACTGCTGCTGCTGCTGCTGCTGCTGCTGCTGCTTCTACTACTTACTACTACTACTTCTGCTGCCACTAATAATAATAATACTAATAACAATAATGATAGTGAAAGATATGAAACGAATTTGTAGGTGTTCAAATTAGATCTCTTCTAATGTAGTGAGTTCAGGGGAAAGGAAATTTAAGGAGACTGCAAGAGCTAACAATACTGAGAGATGAGGAAGATTATCGAGAATGCACAAGATTCAGGCCTGCAATGAAGTATATATATATATATATATATATATATATATATATATATATATATATATATATATACACTTCATTGTAGGCCTGGTCTTCAGTCTTTAGACTGGATTGATGGAGCTCTTCAAGCTACTCTATCCTGTGCAAGCCTCTTCGTCTTCGAATAACTACTGCAACGTACATCCTTCTGAATCTGCTTAGAGTATTCATCTCTTGGTCTCCCTCTACGATTTTTACCCTCCACGCTTCCATCCTGTACTAAACTGGTGATTCCTTGATGCCTCAGAGCGTGTCCTTTCCAACGATCCCTTCTTCTAGTCAAGTTGTGCCACAAATTTCTCTTCTCTTTTATTCAGTACCTCCTTATTAGTTATGTGCTCTACCCATCTAATCTTCCGCATTCTTGTGTAGCTCCACATTTTGAAAGCTTCAGTTCGCTTCTTGTCCAAACTGTTTATCGTCCATGTTTCACTTCCAGACGTGGCTAAACTCAGTACAAATACTTTCAGAAAAGGCTTCCTGACACTTAAATCTACACTCGATGTTAACAAATTTCTCTTCCTCAGAAACGCTATCCTTGCAATCGAAAGTCTGCGTGTTATATCCTCTCTACTTTGACCATCGTCAGTTATTTTGCTGCTCAAATAGCAAAACTCATCTACTACTTTAAATGTCTCATTTTCTAATCTAGTTCTCTATATGTCTCTAGTTCGACTATATTCCATTATCTTTGTTTTGCTTTTGTTGGTATTCATCTTATACCCTCCTTCCAAGACACTGTCCATTCCGTTCAACTGCTCTTCCAAGTCCTTTGCTGTTTCTGACAGAACTACGATGTCATCGGCAAACCACAAGGTTTTTATTTCTTCTCCCTGGACTTCAATTCCTACTCCAAATTTGTCTTTTGTTTCCTCTACTGCTTGCTCAGTGTACAGATTAAATAACATAGGGGATAGGCTACAACCCTGTCTCACTCGCTTCTCAACCACTGCTTCCCTTTAGTGCCCATCGACACAACTGCCATCTGATTTCTGTACAAATTGTAAATAGTCTTCCGCTTCTTGTATTTTACCCCTGCTACCTTCACGATTTGAAAGACAGTATCCCTGTCAACATTCTGACGAAAATTAGTGAAGCATCCAGAAGGGAAGGAGCATGCGAAATGAAACTTAACGGATTGAGAAAGTATGTGGTGCTATTGCGATGATTACAAGATCGAGTCAAATTTACCAGTATGGGTCCATTTAGCAGTACAGAATTGCACTCGCTCTGGCTTGGATGCATGCACTAATTCGCTTTTGAATGGTGTCATAGATGTCACACAGCAGTTGCATCCTGTCTTGAGGCAAGCTAGTCGACCACATTTGTTGTAACTGGTCCTTGATAAACTGGGTACTGGCACTGGGACAGAATTGACACCTCAGCTCGTCCCACACATGTTCTATTGGGTATAGATCTGGGGATCTTACTCGCTACTGTCGTATCTCAACATCACGCAGACAGTTCATGGAGGCATGTGCCATGCATGGACGAGCATTGTCCTGTAGAAAAATGGCACCACGATACTGTTGTATGAGAGGTAACATATGAGGACCAAGGATGTCCGCTACTTACCATTGAGCCACCAGTGTTCCCTCAATCACTAATAACTGTGATACCTCACGGCTTCATGCACCCTGACATCAGGAGTAACACAGCTGTTCCTCTACAAGACATTGGAAGGATGGGATCTCACTCCAAAATGGTTCAAATGGCTCTGAGCACTATGGGACTCAACTGCTGAGGTCATTAGTCCCCTAGAACTTAGAACTAGTTAAACCTAACTAACCTAAGGACATCACAAACATCCATGCCCGAGGCAGGATTCGAACCTGCGACCGTAGCGGTCTTGCAGTGATCTCACTCCAGGCCGCCGATACGCTCCCCAGCTATGTTCACCCAGGGTAGTGTAGAACAGTGACTCTTTAACGAACGCGATATGATGCCGTTTATCAGCAGTCCATGTTTGGCGGTAACAGCAGCCTCTGCTTGTGATGGTAATCCCTGGTCTGGCTGCTGTTGATCTCTAGCCGAGGGTTGGGAGGACACAGAAAGTTGCACAGAGTCCATTACTCGTTCTCGGATGACAGGTTTACGATGTCCTTGGTGCACAATAAGGCGAACCTCCCTTTCGGCAGCCATGCACTGTCAACAGAATCTTTACGATGCGTGTACCTGTCCTCATGTTCCCATGCAGCCCAACACAGGTCACTGTCACATCCAAATGTACCACAAATCTGGACTCTGCACGATTCGACCTGCTGGCCTGATGGAGGCCCACAGTGAGGCTCCATTCAAACTCTGTCAGGTGCTGATAATGCTGTTTCAGGCTAGTAAGTGTCATCTTCGCATCCTTCACAGCGATGACTCAACATCTGATGCTGTTCACGTCCCTTATATACCCTGTCAGGCCTAGTACCAACACTAAGCGCAAACAACACTATTTACAAACGACACTAATGCACTCTGGTGGTTGTCCTACCTGTCACAGAGAATTGCGTCTCTCATTATTTACATACTCGCTGACAGTGTATACTTACACAAAGTTACATTGACATCAGACCATGACTTCTGGGGGCTTCAGTTTTTTTTTTTTTTTGGTCAGGCAGCGTTTTTCATTTCTGAGTAAATTATTTTGCTATATCCCTAACTTTACTTTTTTACTTTACACGTGGCTAAGGCCTTATCGACCATACACCTGCTCTACGAGCCTCTTCCAATTATTTCTATCCAGGGAAATTGTTGTCCAATCAGAGTTGATGCCCATCCTAGCTGCATCTTCCCGGATATTCTCCATCCACCTAATTCGAGGTCTTCCTCTTCTTCTATTTCCTTCTAATTTCTTAGTGGATGCTATTTTGGGTAGTCTGTTCTCCGGCATCCTTGCTACATGACCAGCCCAGTTCAGTCTCCTCTTCTTTAACATTTCCACAATGGTACTATGTTTGTACAGCTCCCGTAGTTCTTCATTTTTCCTTATCCTCCACTCCATGACATTTTCATCGAAGATTGGTCCAAATATTTTTCTTAGTATTTTTCTTTCAAATATCAAACGTTTTTCTTCATCTTTTTTCCTGAATGTAATAGCTTCACATCCATATAATGCTACTGGTACAATAGTTGACTGATAAAAACGGATTTTGAATTCAGTACTAAGTGATCTCATCCTTAAAATTTTGATACAGCTGTAAAAAGTTCTATTAGCTGCTGCTAGACGGGCGTCTATTTCTATTTCTGCTCTATTGTCTCTACCTTTAACATTTTTGTATTCCCTTCTTTCGTCGATCAGTTAAAGTATTTTTCCTGTTACCCAAAGTTTTTTCACCTTTGCCTGCCGTGTACCTATTTTTGCCTGTCCAACTTCTGTAATTGTAATTACCCGTTCAGTATCCTCAGAGATTTTTCTGAAAAATGGTTCAAATGGCTCTAAGCACTATGGGACTTAACATCTGAGGTCATCAGTCTCCCAGACTTAGAACTACTTAAACCTAAGTAACCTAAGGACATCACACACATCCATGCCCGAAGCAGGATTCGAACCTGCGACCGTAGCAGCAGCGCGGTTCCGGACAAGCGCCTAGAACCGCTCGGCCACAGCGGCCGGAGAGACTTTTCTATCTCTTCGTCTTCTACTTCTGAATCGGCAAGTATACTTGAATTACCACTATTGGCGTTGATTTGCTTTTGATTCTGTTAAGAACAACTCACCACCGAACTGTTCACAGTAACTAACTGTTTTCCTATTTACAACGTATCCTAGCCCCGCTACACCAATTTCCGCTGTTGTTGATATTATCCTATATTCGTCTGACCATAAATTACGGTATTGTCTTCTTTCCATATTCACTTCACTGACGCCTACTGTATGCAGATGGAGCCTTTGCATTTCTCTTTTCAAAGTTTGTAGCTTCCCTACCATATTCAAACTTCTGACATTCCACGCTCCTACTCGTAGAATGTTACCATTTCGTTGATTATTCAATTTTCTTACCACACTCACCTCCCTATATGCACTCCCCTCGAGGAGATCCGAATGCCGAATTAATCTGGAACCTTTTACCCGTGGGGAGATCATCACGACACTCCTTCAGATATGGTTAACATGTCCTGTGGATACACATTGCGTATCTTTAATGCAGTGGTTTCCATTGCCTTCTGCATCCTCATACCTACGATCATTCCTGATTCTTCAGCCTTTTATGGGCAGTTCTCCAGCCTAAGGGCAAGGGGTTTACTCCAAGTTCTGTCCACTCCTCCGCCCTCTTTGACAAGGCCGTTGGCAGAACGAGGGTGACTCACTGAACCGAGATCCATCGGCTACCAATGCTCATGGTTTTTATTCACACTTTAAACAGTGACCGAGTTCCAACATGGAACCCTTGATGCGTTGATTACTAATCAAACATGCTATCCTTAGACCTTTGGCTCTATTGTCTGTACCAGTTGTTGATGGAACTGAGTTTATCTGCCTTTAAGGGTAGTATGTGTATAATGTGGTGATTAGTTTGTGGGGTGTGATCATGAGAAAAGGGACAGTCTGAAACCTGGTACTGGCATGAAAACTACTCCTTCCTAATAGCACCAAGGGGGCCGCCGGGCTTAACGTTCCAGCACTAGGATGGATCTCCATCAACAGTCACACTCCTTCAGTCCATGAAGTTCTCCAGAGAGAACATTTGCGCGAAGTCTGGTATTTCTTCCTCCCCCAGGATCCGAACTGACTACCTCTGAGGCAAGAGACACGGCAAACATGTGCGTTAGTGAGTTCGGTTACGGAGGCAGGTGGACTTTAAAAAAGAAAATACACTTTGTGGTATGTCACATGGACCATTTGTCACGAGGAAACCTCTGGCTACACTTTTCAGAATGTCACAACGACCATTTTTCGCGAGAAAACCTCGGGTTAAGTAGTCACTCACTATCCTTTAAGAAGGAGAGCGGCGTAAAATGAAAGAAAAATTGACATTAAAAAGCCTGACATAGTGAAATTAGTCTCATTTTGTAACATATGACATCCGTGTTTAATATTAACGATGCTTTTGAACGGACAGCAGAAAGAACAAGTTACAATTGGACTAGCAGCACTACTCCTAGCACTGAAGATGTTTCCATGAGGCAGAATGATCTCTTTCACATGATTCATCGTTCAGAGACATGTGTAAGCCATCCTGAACGCAGATTCAAAATTAATGAAAATAATTTCAGTATTTTTCATTGTAATTGAAACGTCCCCTTTTGAAAAAATTATACAAGACTGTGCTTATCCTGACACACAATATTTTTAGCGCAACGCAATCTGATTTTCAAAAATCCCTACGAAAGAATGGCCCTGACTAACATTAACCTATACCCTTCACAAATCACTTACCTCACCAAAAATCTTCGTTATTCGAACTACTGCAATACAGCGAGCGCCACTACTGCCAGCTAACTAAAAGATTCAAACTACTGAAGGCACTAACTACTGATAGGCGTAGTTAGCGAATGAAAGATTTTAATAGAGAACAAACAATGTATTTACCTAAATAGTCATAATATATATATATATATATAGCAGTTCATGACATCCAGTCTTACAAATTTCAAAACTCCGCCATCTCTCTCCCCACATCCACCACTGCTGGCGGCTCACCTCCAACTGCGCAACGCTACGCGCTGTTCGCATCCAGCTGCCCAACACTACAATGGCAGACAACAATGCAAACTAGCCACAGACTGCACACAGCACAGCCAGTGATTTTCATACACAGCGCTACGTAACGTTGCCGATAAGAAAACATAAACAGCTTACTTACACTCCTGGAAATGGAAAGAAGAACACATTGACACCGGTGTGTCAGACCCACCATACTTGCTCCGGACACTGCGAGAGGGCTGTACAAGCAATGATCACACGCACGGCACAGCGGACACACCAGGAACCGCGGTGTTGGCCGTCGAATGGCGCTAGCTGCGCAGCATTTGTGCACCGCCGCCGTCAGTGTCAGCCAGTTTGCCGTGGCATACGGAGCTCCATCGCGGTCTTTAACACTGGTAGCATGCCGCGACAGCGTGGACGTGAACCGTATGTGCAGTTGACGGACTTTGAGCGAGGGCGTATAGTGGGCATGCGGGAGGCCGGGTGGACGTACCGCCGAATTGCTCAACACGTGGGGCGTGAGGTCTCCACAGTACATCGATGTTGTCGCCAGTGGTCGGCGGAAGGTGCACGTGCCCGTCGACCTGGGACCGGACCGTAGCGACGCACGGATGCACGCCAAGACCGTAGGATCCTACGCAGTGCCGTAGGGGACCGCACCGCCACTTCCCAGCAAATTAGGGACACTGTTGCTCCTGGGGTATCGGCGAGGACCATTCGCAACCGTCTCCATGAAGCTGGGCTACGGTCCCGCACACCGTTAGGCCGTCTTCCGCTCACGCCCCAACATCGTGCAGCCTGCCTCCAGTTGTGTCACGACAGGCGTGAATGGAGGGACGAATGGAGACGTGTCGTCTTCAGCGATGAGAGTCGCTTCTGCCTTGGTGCCAATGATGGTCGTATGCGTGTTTGGCGCCGTGCAGGTGAGCGCCACAATCAGGACTGCATACGACCGAGGCACACAGGGCCAACACCCGGCATCATGGTGTGGGGAGCGATCTCCTACACTGGCCGTACACCACTGGTGATCGTCGAGGGGACACTGAATAGTGCACGGTACATCCAAACCGTCATCGAACCCATCGTTCTACCATTCCTAGCCGGCAAGGGAACTTGCTGTTCCAACAGGACAATGCACGTCCGCATGTATCCCGTGCCACCCAACGTGCTCTAGAAGGTGTAAGTCAACTACCCTGGCCAGCAAGATCTCCGGATCTGTCCCCCATTGAGCATGTTTGGGACTGGATGAAGCGTCGTCTCACGCGGTCTGCACGTCCAGCACGAACGCTGGTCCAACTGAGGCGCCAGGTGGAAATGGCATGGCAAGCCGTTCCACAGGACTACATCCAGCATCTCTACGATCGTCTCCATGGGAGAATAGCAGCCTGCATTACTGTACTAGTGCCGACATTGTGCATGCTCTGTTGCCTGTGTCTATGTGCCTGTGGTTCTGTCAGTGTGATCATGTGATGTATCTGACCCCAGGAATGTGTCAATAAAGTTTCCCCTTCCTGGGACAATGAATTCACGGTGTTCTTATTTCAATTTCCAGGAGTGTACATAGCCCCCATGCTCCCCACAAAAAATTTTACAAATTCTTTTGGGCAGTGGCCAATAATGATTTGATAAAATTTTTCATAGTTACAATTATAAAGATATCAAATGCACACACTTACTGATACAATGTTGGTCAAAAGCTAAAATTTTCTCACAGTCCATAAAGACAGTCCTGACCATTCACCACAGTAAAATTACAGTGTTTTTCTCAAAGTCTGAGCAGTAAAAGAAAATGCACACGGAAGTAGAGGATTTCCATGCAGTCTTGAAGAAGTAGTGTTGTCCTTCCAACGGAAAGGCAGTGCTGACTCTCGACATGCAGACAGGTAATGGGCCACAACAGAGCAAACCCACCCTGTAGTCCTGGTAGATATTACGGTATTGGTGGGCCATCAAAGTCCTTGTTGAGATAATGGTATTGATGGATCATCAAAGGTGTAGACCCACTGTAGTCCTTGTAGAGATGGCCAGCAGCCATCTGCTGTGACTGTGCAGGTGCACAATCACCATCGAAGAGTCTTGCGGACAATATAGCAAGTCCATAACCACCACTTGCGCACTCACAAAGTTTTTGGAGTTGTCCTTAGAACCAGCAATGCTGTTATCCAGTCCCTTGCTGAATTATTAACACATGTGCAAACACTAACAGTCCCTACTTCTCACATATTGTCCATATACTATGACCAACAGAAATGTGTGCAGTGAAATGGAACTTACAAGTTAATAATATGATGAACTGCTGTCAATTACAATTTTGTAACATAAGAATACAATTACAAAGGTACAAAATACATCATTAAAGAACATAACAATACAGATAACATTTGTAGTACAGGCTTTACAAAAGAATCGAAATAACATATACATCAGTGTTACAGGAATTATGACATGAGTACATACATAAAAGATCAGAATAGCTTTCGAAACATCAACTTAACACATGAGCATTAAAACATAAGAGAATAAATAATGTCTAAACATCTTTACAAAGAAAATAACATATTATCAGAAAAATTCTGCAACATAACTCCTATTAGCTAAACACATTAAGACAGGAAAAACACAAATTCACGTAGTGCAATAACACAAAAATACTGGACAGGGTTTGTTTTCAGTGTGACATTTGGTACTGCAGTCCACCCCAAAACTTCATTCCATAGATCTTTCCTCTTATTTCAACATTTGTTTCCACCAAAAAAAATCCTATCCAAGCATGCTTTCTGTATTTATATGTTCACATATTTCTTACCTCATTATTTATTTTCCATTATCTTACCTCATCATTTATTTCCAAGAAAACCCTACCTATACCTGCTTTCTGTACATTTTTCGTATAAATTCTCAATGCATTTCTTCCAATTCATCGCAACTCATTCTCTTATATAGTCTACCCCCTCTTAAGCTAACTTAAATCTACTGAGCTCAGATGCTAAACTAAGGGACAAGGCAATGCAGCAGCACAAAACAATTAATACAAACAGCAATGAAAAAATGCAAATTGGCAAAGCCAGCAGCAATATTACAACTAATATAAGGCAATGAGCAGCAAACAAGAAAAATAAATCAGTAGTAAAACTGGCTTAACAGAGTAATGTAAAGTGAAATTTAGTAGCACTATGCCTGGCAAACAGCAGCAGCAAATGAAATAACTTACACCTAAACATGACAAAGCTCAAGCAGATAAAATAGTACACTAAAGATAACAATGCAGATAAAGGAACTGTCTATTCACATCTTAATATCTATGTCATTAAAGTGGTGCACCACAAGGAGTTATTCTACCAAAAAAATTACCAAGTAGTTGAAAAGAAAATTATGTATGCAGTTACTGTTATTAATCCCTTCTTATTGTTCTTTCCATTCCAAGTGCTCCTTTTTCGAAGAATATGGATCATAAAATTATTATTTAATATATATGTTGGCAGAAAGTGTTCACATTAGCAAATTCATTTAATTTTATTTTATAAAACCAATGCTGCAACACAGCTGGAAACCAGATATCAAATGAAGTAAGCAACTAAGAAAAGCAAAGCACAAAAATATCATTCAATAGTCATGTGATATTTCATAAGTTAGCAGAAATTCTCTCAATTCTCGTAGAAAGACACTTGTCAGAATCAGGTGTGCAGATGTAAGTGTCTTTCCAAGTAATGAGCGTGTCGCATTTGCGATGCTTTCTACAAAGGAAAATCAATAGCGAGGATAATGGCCTCTTTTTTTCTCCACCTAATGGCTATCTTTTGTCAGACGACTATCTCTCAGCTGGGCGCCCAAAACGCATTACGTCAAGGTCACTTACCTTTCTTACTGTAATATTTACATCAGTTTCCGCTACAGTGACAGTTTGATACAAGTGAGATTTCACAGGTCGTAATATTTGCGTTACAAATCTGTAGAAACAAAATCTTATAAATATAACAGTGTCCAAAAAATTTTCGGTGGCATTGTGATATATTCACGCATTTACACACATTTCATAACTCTTAAAGTACGATTCTTGGTTTCCAACATCCTTTTTCACAAGTGCAGAGCTCCAGCTTCAACGGAATCATCGTGTGATATATGTCGGTAAAGAATACTGGAATTTTTCTCAAGGTTAGCATCTATGTTATTTTTCTCTGAGCCAGCTGGCGCACGCGGCTGCCTGCTGTGCGAGTCATTGTCTGTCTCTTTGCTGGCGTGCGTCGTTATTAGGATTAGGAGACCTAACTTCTACAAATTCACCTTGTCGAGAGTGCCCTGCTCTGTTTGAATCCCGCCAGTTCTGACGCAAATCAGGTCTGTCGTTACGATCATATCGTCTGTCGTCATGTCGGTAGATTCCATAGTTTCTTTCTTGTCGGTCACGTGGTGGAGAATTTCTCCCTGAATCGTAACTGTGCACTGAACTGTTGCATCTGAAATTACTCTGTCTCCCTTCATAATAATAGTTCTGGTTACCATATTGTCTGTTTCTATTATTGTCTCTGTCATATTCATTACTACGGAAATGCGAACTTTCTCTGTAACTATTACTCTGCCAGTGGTTGTCATACGAGTGGTATCTGTTTTGGTCACGATTTGTGTTGTGAGAGTAGCCTCGTCGTGTCCAGTTATTATTTCTTTCATCGCGGAATTGCGACGGATGTGACCTGTAATTGTTGTGTTCCTGTTTTCGCGTTCCGCGATTGTCAGTGTCAATTTCTAATTCTTGTAAGAGTCCCTGAAAAGCTTCAATGTTGTCTTTGCAACGTCCTGCCAAAATAATATGTCGCAAATGCTCAGGTAATTTGATTAAGCAAATGCGGATGAGTTCTGAGGGGCTGTATGGGTTTGACAGGTACTGATTCTTGTGCAACATGTCTTCAAAATATTTCACAAGACTGAAAAATTCAGATTGTTCGAAATGTTTCATCATTATGATGCTATGTTTTACTCGGTCTTGTGCAGCTTGAGACCAATATGCTGAGAGGAAGGCATGATAAAATTCTCCTTCACTGTGGCAATCGTGAATGACCGGTCACATTCTTACAGCTGGTTCATTCTCCAAGTAGCCACACATAAATTCTAACCTGTGCTCCAATGACCAGTTGGGGGGAAAACAATGAGAGAATTGATGAAGCCACGCTTGCGGATGAATATCGTTGCCGGAATTCTTAAATGTTTTGAATTTACGTGTAGTAATAAACAGCTTATAGTCAAAATCATCATGTCGACGAGTCGCATATCGGTCATTGTTACTTCGTGTCGGCGGTTCCATCTCAAAATTCGGTGCACCTTGCCAATTTCTTCCATAATTTCCGAAATGTCCTGTGTTATTATTTTGTAGCTGTTCCATATTTCTATGTCCCTCTTCCCGTGTTGGAGTCTTGTACTTCCCGGATTTCTCTTTTGTACTGTGTAATGATTTGATTTTGATTTTGTTTGAATTTTCTAATTTGTTCATACTCTTCAGTGTCTGTGAAGGCTACAGGTCTTGTGTCATTCAGATCATCATCTACCTTTGTAGATAAGTTAGTGAACTGATCTGAAAGTTCGGCTACTTTATCCGATAGTGAAATTATTTCCTCTGTGTGTTTTTCTGAACCAAGTTTCAGAGTGTCCATTTGTGTTGAAATCGTATCTACTGTGTCCTTTAAGTTTTCCTGAGTTTTTGCAAGTTGCGTAACCCAATCGGTAGATGCAACTGAGTCAATTTTAGCTTGCAAGGTGTCGTGATTTTCATGAACAATAGTTTGCAGTTCTTTTATGGCTGCTTCGTGATTCTGTAATGCAATTTTCATGACGCGTAAAAATAGGTTGGAAATGCTCACAAATTTGTGTTTTTACGTCATTACAGACTTTTTGACATTTCGATTCAATGTTATGTAACTCAGTAGTTAAATCTTCACGTGTTTGTTCAAGTGTGGTGTCTAACTTCCGAAGATTTTGTTCCATTGTGTCTAACTGTTGCTGTGTTTGTCTCTGATGTTGTTCCATTGTGTCTAACTTTTGAAGATTTTGTTCCATTGTGTCTAACTTTTGAAGATTTTGTTCCATTGTGTCTAACTTTTGAAGATTTTGTCCCATTTGTTTCTGATTTTGTTCAAGCATTGTGTCTAACTTTTGTAGCCTTTGTCCCATTTGTTGCATTAACTGTAATAAAAGTGCACTGATGTCTGAAACATGTTCCTCAGTGCTATTTGGCAGTGCATTTGAACCGGCAATATTCGCATTTTGAAAATCAGAAAATGTGTCTTGATTTATTTGAGAAAATGGTGAGGACGCAAAACCTGAATCTACAGTATTTGCAAGATTATGTCCTGTCATTTCGGAATCCTGAGGAGAGCTGTTGCCGACCGATCGATCGATAATGCTTCCCTGTTCACTAATTGTTTCACTGTCTACACCATTATTTGCAGCCCACTCCATTTCCCTATGCACAATTACCAAATTACTACTTTGAAGATTAGTTAATTCATTACATGGTGGCGCTAACACACTGATTTCTTCTTCACTGTCATTTCTCAGTTTACTTTGGAGCCTAGTATTACGTTTTTCACACGCCATTATTGTCACAATATTTCACACGACAACACAGAAAAACACAATTTGAAGAGCAAAAATAAGAGAACACATTAGCATAGCACTGAAAATAATATCTAGTTAATTGCAAGCGCAGCTGCGAAATGCTTGGTGCAAATCTACATGCATGTCACACCTGTTTTACTGTACAACAATGAAATAGTGCAACTACAAAGGAGTTTCTCTCTACAATTCGCGCTAGCAATAAACAAAAGCTACACTAATTACACAAACTACAAGAAAAAATCAGAAGATTCCAGTGAGGTATCCTCGGCTAAGGGTCAACATATGAAACGTCCCCTTTTGAAAAAATTATACAAGACTGTGCTTATCCTGACACACAATATTTTTAGCGCAACGCAATCTGATTTTCAAAAATCCCTACGATAGAATGGCCCTGACCAACATTAACCTATACCTTTCACAAATCACTTACCTCACCAAAAATCTTCGTTATTCGAACTACTGCAATACAGCGAGCGCCACTACTGCCAGCTAACTAAAAGATTCAAACTACTGAAGGCACTAACTACTGATAGGCATAGTTAGCGAATGAAAGATTTTAATAGAGAACAAACAATGTATTTACCTTAATAGTCATAATATATATATATATATATAGCAGTTCATGACATCCAGTCTTACAAATTTCAAAACTCCGCCATCTCTCTCCCCACATCCACCACTGCTGGCGGCTCACCTCCAACTGCGCAACGCTACGCGCTGTTCGTATCCAGCTGCCCAACACTACAATGGCAGACAACAATGCAAACTAGCCACAGACTGCACACAGCACAGCCAGTGATTTTCATACACAGCGCTACGTAACGTTGCCAATAAGAAAACATAAACAGCCTACTTACATAATGTACTATACTGTTGTGGTTATAATAGGATTCAACTTTACGTTGTGCTACATCTTTTAAGTGATAAGATGTTAAGTTAGGTGGATGGAAGGCAAACGTTTAGTGTCAAAATCAAATCGTAAGCAGAACAAAAAAAATTGCAGTGGGAAACAGGAAAGATGTACATCCATTGAAATTAGGAATTTTTTGTAGAGGTGGTGTTGTATGTTTTTAATGACTGTTAAGAACTGAATTATGCAGTACACAGCTGTAACAGTACATTTTGCTAGAGGAGATCGATTTCGGTCTAGGATGAGACCATCATCGGGTCCACGGCATAGAGGAGAACACATATAACAAAGTGTGTAACATCACAGTAATACAGTTGTTACGTGAAATGACACTAAATACATCACTTATTACATACTTTAACAAAGTACTTGCACAACCATCTCAGCTATGCATTTGCGTAATTAGCATAACAGTTACAGATGTATATTGGCTGTAACTATGTAACATTTTTACTATTTAACCTCAAACATATTTGCGTGGTATACTCATAGTCTGAACAAAGTACGTCAAAGATTATTCATTGAAGCATTTAAGGCAATGCAAAGATGTGACAACTATCTATACATCGATTAACAGTACCTCACTGAGATTAACATTGCATATAAATGACAAACTGAAAATATATATGTTACAACATTAGTAGCTCAGTTACAAACCATCTGCATTTTGTGGTTACTGTGTAACATTAGTGGAAAAACAGGTAGACACACATCAGTCTAACACTGAAAGTAATATAGTTACTAGTCATACAGATAATATCGGCATGACATGCAGTGACAACTAAAGTCTATTCTTTCACCAGTGGTTACATCATTACATGGTTTAATAATCATTATTAGTGATTAACAGCAAACGGTCTTGCTGCAGTGATAACGCCGGTTCCCATCAGATAACCAAAGTTTAGCACTTGGATGGGTGACCATCCGGTCTGCCGAGAGCTCTTGGCAAGCGGGATGCACTCAGCCCTTGTGAGGCAAACTGAGAAGCTACTTGAATGAATAGTGACTCCCGTCTCAGAAACTGACATATGGCCGGGAGAGCGGTGTACTGACCAAATGCCCCTCCATATCCGCATCCGATGACACCTGTGGGCTCAGGATGACACGGCGGCTGGTCGGTACCGTTGGGCCTTCATGGTCTGTTCGGGCGGAGTTTAGTTTTTTTAATGATTAACATCGTTAGATCTGACAATTCTTCAAGTACATTGTCTTTCTAACGTAGGACCGGCTGTCTATGTGCTACCACACCCAATGTATTCAGAACATTTACAACTAACCATATTTTACACTAAACCTCCAGAGTACCACTGTTATCAACAGTTTATGTGACAGCAATATTTTCTTAATAATTCACAGCTGGGATTATGGTCTATGTACTGTCATAATTTAACTAGTTCTGTTGTCTGGCAGTGCTTGATATTTCCTGTACATTTCACCAGATTAATAGAAGTGCTTATGCAACACGTAACACTAACCATGCATTTAAGGTCATGTAAATGCTTACTATTACATCATCTTGGTTTCTAGATAATAGCATGTTAATGTAGATAAAGCTGCTGTGAGTGTAAAATTGTCATTGCACCTATTAGGCATATGACCCTACAACTTTTTTTTGATGAAGATAACTCCCAATATTGGGTACCTCTACAACGCTCAAATTCTGGTACACTGACTAAATTATTTACTGATCATGCACAGTTACATAACTTCTCATCATGAAGAATTAATAAACAATAAACAGGTCACTATTCCTATATCTTTTCCATATTCTTGAAACGACCAAAAAGTCAATAAACTTAAGTAGTTCTTGTCACATTACATCATTCATTAACAGCTCCCGTCTTATGAAGGAGTTTTCTCTGCATTATAATTGTGTGTATATAGTATCATAGCTCTGTGGCATACTGTGCTATTCATTTGTGTAAAATGCACCGTCTGAAACTATTCCTTCTTATTTTACATGGACCTCTACCTGCAACAGTGTTATGTAATCAGTAGAAGTTCACTTCCTCTATTACCTCTTGGCTAAGGTCACTTCATCGCAGAACAATTCACTAAAACCAGCTAATCAAAATCATATGGGCATAGTCCTATGTATTGGACCAAATGTTTCATTTGTATTTCGCCTCTTTACTAAACCAGTGACTCACTAACTTCATCGAATAATCTTTGACCTACTTTGTATACCACATAAATATATTTGACGTTAAATGGACATAATGTTACGTATTTACAGCCAGTATCAATACATATCTGATAACTGCTATTCAATTACGCAATATATAGCTGAGATGGTTTTGTAAGTTCGTTGTTAGAGTCATGTAAAATGTAATGTATTTAATGTTGTTTCATATAACAGTTGCATTACTTAAATGTTGCACACTTCGTTGATGTGCTTTTTCTTCTTTGGTACAGTGAACCCTATGATGGTCTGATCCTAGACCAAAATCGATCATCTCTAATAAAATATGCCGTTCCAGCTATGTATTGGATAATGTAGTTCTTAACGTATTGAAACTGACAGTGTTCGAAATCAGAAGATTTGGTAGTCAAAAGTATAACGCTCAGCTGCGAAATTAAGTTACAAATAAAGTTTGTGAGTCGTCTGATGAGCTTAAAGCACACTCCTGATCATATCCTCTTACCACATTGCGTACTTTATTATAAGATTTGTCACAAATCAAGGGTCGTGCGAAATTTTGAGAAAGACTATACTTGTTTTAAAATCCTATGTCTCATCGCATGGCGACAACTTGGACGTGGATATCAGGACATTTTTTATGTTCTCACCACTGCTTTAAAATCTCTATGTTCTTTTAAAATGCAATAGACCTGTAATTCTGATGCCTCCATAATCTTCATGGTGAAGGGGAGGGGGATTCCGCAAAACGTATCGTGATGGTTTCCTTCAACGAAGTGTCAGCATATTAAAATCTGTAACATATAAATCTGAAAGATTTTTTCCCTCGTCCCCGTATTATCTCGCTGACGGGTGACGTCTGTGTATATTTGCGGAAGTTGACAGATGTGAACAGTTTGAGTCAGAAAGAGGGTGTGATAACGTCAGAAGGTAGAGCGCTTGTTTTCCCGGGAGGCATCTTCACCGAGTACGTACACGTTTCATGCTACAGCTTACCGCACGGGTAACTGAGGAATCAAGATAACTCATTGCACAGAAGCCAAAAGAAATACTCAAGAAAGTTTACAATGAAGTTGCATTAAAAGTAAAGAAAACAAATGCCATCAATTTCAGTTTGAAGAGGGAAAATGACTGGGTTAACTTAAATGTAGAAGGTGCTTCGACAGATGGCGTAACGAATACATAATTCCTAGGACTGAATATTGATTGTAAGCTGAAATGGCGTGAACAAACAAAGACAGTTGCAAACAGAATGTAATCACCGTGTTGTGCCCTTGGATTCCTGTCATCAGTGCAGAGCAACCAGTGCCTTTTAGTCACATGCTATTCATTCCACTGCTATAAAATTCTTTTCTGGGTGACAAGTACACAATATATCAAACAGTCTTCAAACTTCAGAAAAGATCCATAAGAATAATAACCCAAAACAGTAATTAGGCTCATCATAAAGTTCTGCTAAAATACTGTGATTTTTAAGTGCATCACTTGGGTAAATTTAAAAATTACTTATGCACATAAAAAATAAACTTGATAATTACCTGGCAAAACACTGTCCATTACCATGGAAAAAGATACATGCTGCATTTATGTTTATCAAGGAATAATAAACATTAAACTCAAAACACCATTTTCTACCAGATAATAAAACTGTAGAATAAATTTTCCAAGGAGGTTAAAGACACAATATAACTAAATCGAAATTATTTTTAAAAAGCAGTTAAAAAGCATCTGTTAAGTAGTACTTTCTATACAGTGAAGGATTAGATACTTAAGGCAGAGTACGGGTTTGGTAAGAAGTGCAACACAATTAAATAATAATAATAATAAACATCACAATAATTTCGCTTTTTTTTTTAGAGCGTTACGCCCAAAGCCCAGCAACGTATTTTTTCAAGATGTAAAAGGGAAGTTGTGGTAAACAAAACGGAAGCCAAACATCTCTGTGCTCCTGCTGTCAGCTGATAGTATGCGAAGGATTATTCTATGATATAATGCGTGTACAGTATGTCGTGTGTGTATGTGTGTGTGTGTGTGTGTGTGTGTGTGTGTGTGTGTGTATGGACGCGTGGTGCCCGTAGGGTGAATTGAATAAACTGTATAACACTAACTTGTACATTATTAAAAAAACTTCTTTACGTAGCAGTATTTTACACTGGGAGGTTCAACTGTTTCAAACAGACTGAGAGGATGGAGCCTCAAGTCTTCCTCCATCCATCCTGATTTACGTTTTCTGTGGTTTCCCCAAATTACTGAGGAACATTATGGCTGGTTCCTTCTACAACGTCCTGGATGACTGCCTGCACGTCCTTGTAAAATTACGCGTATGTATATGTAAAATTCTTTATGAATTAGTTTTTTCGTTTCTTGTTCTTGAAGTGGAACGCCTTGATATTCCCAATAGCCTCGTAGAGTGATCGTTCCTTCAAGGAGACCACAATCATGTACAATTTTTTGAAAGAAACATCCGCCATTTGTCAGTTAATATTTTTAATTTATTTTCCACAGCCATGATTTCGGCTTTACTGCCATTCCAGTTGCATGTTGAACTGAAGATTAATAAAGCGTACATATCGTTTAGTGCAGGGCATAGGAACAAGAAGCTGTTACGTGTATGAAAACATTACTTACATGTTAAAATATGTCTGACCTATCTGTGACATGTCATCGTCGGAAAAACATATTTCCGGTCTTATAGACAAATTGTGGTATTCCAGGTTATGAGTTCATATCGAAATACTTAATAAGCCTGACAATGTGCACAACGAAAAACCATTAACACATATTATGGCTTATTTACCAGCCAGTATATTCCTGTGATCTGCGTTCGTAATTTCTGATCATCAACTGACGTTAAAAAATGTCAGAACCGTGGCAGAGATTACCTTTCATTCTTCCCCTACTAAATAGTAGTATTCTATTGTGGGATTGTCGTATTTTATGAATATTTAGAGAATGTCACTGAGCAGTTCTGGCCCAGGATCTTTCAGTTTATGAGTTTTGTGACAGGTTCGGCATTTCACATACATTGTGCAGTTTGTTGCACAGGTGTGACATCTTTTAAGTAAGTCTCCATGATTGTTTTTCTTTATTGTCATTTCATCCTCCCCTCCTGTCGCATATGGGCGGAGGATGAGCTGTCAGTGGATACAATTTGCCGCTCTTCAGCCAAAAGAACGTAAAGTTTTAAAAACATAACACAGAAGTTGGACAAGGCTCTTGACAAAATTACGCGTTTTGGGAAATAAAAAGCCACATCGTCAGTTGAATAAGTTAAAATATAATAGATTGATTTGGTGATTAATTAAAATATAGACACAGATGAATGGAAAATGAGTGTCGCAAACGAATATGTAGAAACACACACATAGTTGCATAAGATAAAGTGGAAAGACAGATATATTGACTAATTAAAATAGATGAGTGACGACATGAGTGGATGTAGATTGCCAGAGATAAGGGTATCATGAGAAAATAGCATTTAAAGATAGTGCATAGGAGGGCGTTTGTGTGGGTAGATGTTTGGAAAACGGATGAGGGAAGAGTGGAAAGGGATGTGGCTTCGAACCAAGACTTAGGAAGTGAGTAGAGAGGACTGGAGGGGAAAAGAACACTGAAAAGGTGGGGGTGGTAGGGATCTCCTAGATCTGATAGGATGGCTATGTATCAGGGAAGGTGACTGAAGTTTCGTTGGGAGAATATGTGGAGGGTGCAGCGGTGTAGTGTTGGAGGATTGTGGTGGTAGAAGCACGGCATAGTACCAGAATCAGTGAGCAGGGGGAGGAACTAGGAGGTAGGTAGTGTCGAGTTTACGAGTAACATAGGATATTGAGAGGTGTTCAAGATGGAAGAGTGGGCTGGGGAATTTTAACAGCTGGTAGAGCATGCAGGTGAGGGAGGGTAAGCGGATCCAGAAGGCTAGGTGGAACGCATGGGATTGAATGATCTGTAGGGCGTGATAAAAGGAGGGAAGAAGAGAGGCCCAAGGCACATTGGTATAACAGAGGATCGGTCAAACCAGAGCTTTATGGGTGTGGAGGACTGTGGAAGGGTGCAATCCCCATGTCCTGTCAGTCAGTAGTTTTAGTAATTTTAGTCTATTTCGGGCTTTCTGTTGAATGGTAGTAGATGGGGCTTCCACATTTGTTGGCGAGAAAGTGAGAGGAGGGTTTTTTTAGTGTTTTGGTTAGCTGCATAGGACAGCCATAAGTGGTAAGGTAAAGATCGTGGGGGCGGAATGTGCGGGTGGTTTGGTCTATAATTATTTTCTGGGTTTTGACAGAGTTCATTTTGAGGAGCCACTGGTTGCACGAGGAGGTGAACGGATTGAGATGGAGCTGGGGGGATCGTTAGGATTTCTGGAGGGTAGGATAGAGGGAAAGGAAGGCGATGTCGTTGGTATACTGGAGGAGATGAACAAGAGCAGGGGGCTTTGGCATATCAGCAGTGTAGAGGACATACAGGAGAGATGAGAGGACAGAACCTTAAGGCACACCTGCAATGGGATGGGAGGAATTGGCGTTGTAAGTGGTGACATAAGAAGGGTGGTTAGAAAGAAATGTTCCATGAGACTGGCATAATTTATGGGAAGTACATGAGCCTGGAGCTTAACGAGGAGTCCAGAATGTCAGATAAATTCATAAACCTTCTCAAGATCTAGAGGGACAAAAATGTCGGAATTGCGGTTTTAATTTGATGGGATAGGAGACGAGTAAGGTCATCAGAGGAAAATTTGGGACAGAAGTGACATCGTTGCACAGGAATGGGTAGTTGTTGTTGTAGGATACATTGGGATAAGATAGACTGAAAAAGCTTACTCAACATGAAGCTGAAGCTGATGGGATGGTAGGAGGAGGTATCAGAGGTTTATTAGGTCTGAGGAAGAGGAGGATTTCAGAGGTTTTCCACGGCTCAGGATATAAACCCAAGTATAGGATAATATTGTAAGGGATGGATAGAATTTCCAGGAAGAAGATGAAGAATTCTTTCAGATGTCTGTAGGTTATGCAGTCGTGACCGGGAGCCGTCTGACGGAGTGTTTGTTGAATGTCTTGTGTTGTTATTGGAGGTTTGAGTTCTGTCTGTGGGATGGTGCCAAGGTACTGGAAGCAAGGAGTGAGGTTTGGGATGAAGGTACTCGTATGCTCATGGACTTCCAGGAATAAGGAGTAATCGAAGTGAGGGTCATCTGCAGTGATGAAGTGGGGTAGGAGGCAGCAGCGTTGTTGCCAGTAAGGCAGTAAAACGCCTTCCAGTACATGGAAGAGTTTATGGGCAGTGTGGCGTTGAGCTTTGTGCATGTTTGGCGCCAAACGTGGAGTTTCTTCGCATTCAGCATGTCGGATGTGTCGTTGTAGTTGCTGGTGGCATGTAAGTGAGCCTCTGTTATGGATCTGTAGGAAAGGTCAGTAACGGTGACAGGAGTAACGGAGGAGTAGGAGAGCATGAGGAGGGAATGTGGGGCTGGGGGTGTAGGTAGGTGGGTTTCGTTGTAATGTGGTGAGTCACGGCGTTTGGCAAAGTCTATTGTAGGAAGGTAGTATCATGGAGGCTGTCATTGGTGTTTTGGAAGGATAAGAGATGGATTCTGAGTTGGGCAGCAATGAATTCCCTGTAGGAAACCCGGGTAGTATGGGAGAAGTCATGGAAGTGTTTGGGAGAGCAGGAGGAGCTTGTAGGGTGTAGAGTGTGTGGTGTGTGGTGTAGGGGATGGTGAGTATGAAAAAGATGTGGTCGCTTCTGATGTGGTCGAGGACTGCATATCATGTTTTTTTATTGTTATTTAACCCCCTCTCGCCCTATGCTGGGTGGAGAGGGGCTGGCAACAGTACAAATAACCTGCTCTTCAACCAGTAGAACTTAAAGCTAACTTAGATGCTAGAACAAAAAAATCAAAGAGACGTATGTACTATGTATTTAAAATTATTTTAAAAGGTTACGTGAATGGGACAAACATAATGCTGTCTTCATGAGTTGTTTAAAAACAGTGACAAAATATGGAAACACACCACTGTTAAAAACACTCATAAAACACTAAACACTTAAAAAGCACTTGAAAAACATTGAACACGACAGTAGAAAAACTGACTATTACACTACTGGCCATTAAAATTGCTACACCAAGAAGAAATGCAGATGATAAACGGCTATTCATTGGACAAATATATTATACTAGAACTGACATGTGATTACATTTTCACGCAATTTGGGTGCATAGATCCTGAGAAATCAGTACCCAGAACAACCACCTCTGGCTGTAATAACGACCTTGATACGCCTGGGCATTGAGTCAAACAGAGCTTGGATGGCGTGTACAGGTACAGCTGTCCATGCAGCTTCAACACCATACCACAGTTCATCAAGAGCAGTGACGAGCCACTTGCTCGGCCACCATTGACCGGACGTTTTCAATTGGTGACAGATCTAGAGAATGTGCTGGCCAGAGCAGCAGTCGAACATTTTCTGTATCCAGAAAGGCCCGTACAAGACCTGCAACATGCCGTCGTGCATTATCCTGCTGAAATGTAGGGTTTCGCAGGGATCGAATGAAAGGTAGAGCCACGGGTCTTAACACATCTGAAATGTAACGTCCACTGTTCAAAGTGCCGTCTATAGGAACAGGAGGTGACCGAGACGTGTAACCAGTGGCACCCCATACCATCACGCCAGGTGATACACCAGTATGAGGAAGACGAATACACGCTTCCAATGTGTGTTCACCGCGATGTCGCCAAACACGGATGCGACCATCATGATGCTGTAAGCTCAACCTGGATTCATTCGAAAAAATGACGTTTTGCCATTCGTGCACCCAGGTTCGTCGTTGGGTACACCTTCGCAGGCGCTGCGGTCTGTGAGGCAGCGTCAAGGGTAACCGCAGCCATGGTCTCCGAGCTGATAGTCCATGCTGCTGCAAACGTCGTCGAACTGTTCGTGCAGATGGTTGTTGTCTTGCAATCGTCCCCATCTGTTGACTCAGGGATCGAGACGCGGCTGCACGATCTTTTACAGCCATGCGGATAAGATGACTGTCATGTCAACTGCTAGTGATACGAGGCCGTTGGGATCCAGCACGGCGTTCCTTATTACCCTCCTGAACCGACCGATTCTATATTCTGCTAACAGTAATTGGATCTCGACCAACGCGAGCAGCAACGTCGCGATACGATAAACCACAATCGCGATAGGCTGCAATCCGACCTTTATCAAAGTCGGAAACGTGATGGTACGCATTTCTCCTCCTTACACGAGGCATCACAACAACGTTTCACCAGGAGACGCCAGTCAACTGATGTTTGTGTATGAGAAATCGGTTGGAAACTTTCCTCATGTCAGCACGTTGTAGGTGTCGCCTCCGGCGCCAACCTTGTGTGAATGCTATGAAAAGCTAATCATTTGCATGTCAGAGCATCTTCTTCCTGTCGGTTAAATTTCGCGTCTGTAGCACGTCATCTTCGTGGTGTAGCAGTTTTAATGGCCAGTAATGTAAGAATGGAGCAACGTGCACTTTCACTAACACTGGAAAAGGATCTGCCCTGGGATGTTAGATTATAAACGAAATTGTGATTATGGGGGGAGATAAGAAAGTGGTGGTGATGAGGATTAAGGCTGACGAGTGATAAGAGGTGCTGACGGGACAGGGGTTGGGGACAAGGAGAGAGATGTAGCTGTAATTGTTATTTATAGCAAAAGGAAGTGGGGAAAAGGAGGTAGTGAGCGACAGGAAAGGGGGGGAGGAGGAGGAGGAGGAGGAGGCGGAGGAGGAGGAGGAGGGGAGTAGGGGTTGCATATCCATGACTCGGTGAATTACGATTTTATAATATTGCAGCCAAACGATGGTTTTGAGATCAAAATTGTATTGTGCATCCAAAATGTCTACATTTACAACCTGAGTGTGGAATAGTATCCCTTAACGAGTCTGTTATGAATGTGTATTACATCAAAATATTTAGCATTTAGCTGAATAAATATCCACTTTGCCTTTTCTGGTAATACCTCTGGTAGTATAAAGATCACGGGGCTCAAACAGTGGTGCCCTTTGTTACCATTTCCGGCTGTCTTTTGACATACGTTAACGTCAGTTGATGAACAGAAGTGACGAATGCGTCGCAGGAATATATTTTCTGTTAAGTGCGTCATAATATGTGTTAATGGTTTTTACTGTGCACGATGACAGTCTTATTATGTATTGTAACCTCCCCACAAAAATTATTAAATTGAAATTAAATATAATTATTATGGATAGCGATTCTCATTTTTGTGTGACCTCAGAACAAAACTCCTTCCCATTTAATGTACCCACAAAATTCTTTTCTCATTTAATGTAAGCACGAAACAGAAAAATTCCTAAGCCTCATAATAAAAAAATAAATTCAGTAACCTGGTAAAATTTGGACGAGAGCAGTGCTGCGTCGTGGATCTCAATAAAAACGGCGAATATATCTGCTCTTACTTAACATTTTTTCCGGCACAGCTCCGTGCAATGCTGGGCTATACATTTGTGATTTGTGAAAGGAAGCAACTGATTTTTTTTTAAATGAATGCTTTTTTTAAAAAAAATTACTTGATATTACCAAAATTATTATTAGGACATTTTTAAAACATTTGGATGACAGTTCAGATACATTACTAGATATGCGCGACGCTGCTTCTTTACCTTATACAATAATACTCCATCTCCAGATTCCCGACCAGAGCAGACTGCAGACAAACGCAGACAATCTCAGACTAGCGACTAGCAACAACTAACTGCTACAATTACGCAGTTCGTACTGCAGTCAACACTGCTCTCTGGTCAGCGATTCTCGTATCACAGACAGCACATACCTCTTACATAACCCTCCACTGGGGGAGCAAAAATTTGGCAGCGATGGTGAGTCAATTGGACTTGCCAAGAGCAACAAATTTTTCTTAATTAACTAAGTTTACAGTCACAGAATAATACATATATATATAAGTGCAGAACATGAAATAAAATATAGTGCACGTGCACTGAGTACAGAACATGTCAAGCAATGACAAAATGTATATGCAATGCGTACAAAACATATTAACAAATGACATAAAGTGCACATGCACTGTAGTACAGAACATATCAGGTAATGACAAAATGTATACGCAATGAGTACAAAACATATTAACAAATGACAAAAGTGCACACGCACTGTAGTACAGAACATACCAGGAAATCGCAAATTTATACGCAATGAGTACAAATCATATTAACAAATGACATAAAGTGCACACGCACTGTAGCATTTTTTTTACCATTTTACAAGAACTAGGATATGAAAGGGAAGGATTGCATCATGGTTGTAGCACAGTAGGTTGCACGTAGCTGCAATGAAAGTCCATATCTTTCTACAGAAGCACAACACCAAGTGAGGCAATCTGAAGTTCTCTTCCCTGAAGAATTAATCAGTGTAGCCAAGACACTGAAATGTCGTATTAATATTCAATGTTATCATTTTGGTAGTACATTAGGTACACCAAACAGTGGGACCATAATAACATCTCCATCGCTCAAGTGAGGAAGTTCTCTTCCCTGAAGAATTAGTCAGTGTAACCAAGACACTGAAATGTCGTATTAATATTCAATGTTATCATTTTGGTAGTACATTAGGTACGCCAAACAGTGGGACCATAATAACATCTCCATCGCTCAAGGTGGTGGATAGCATGCCGTGTCAACACCACGTTCTTGTAAGATACACCAAAGTAGAATTAGTGCAAAAACCAAATATAGTGCTCCATGATCATGAGGATAGACAGGACAAACGGATACTGCAGTAATTCCTGGTAATTAGGTCAGAAGGTGAAGGACATTAAGTCTTATGCCAGTCATCATTGAGAATTACACTAGTCTATCAACTGATTTGAGTAATTGGTGGCACTCATCGCCTAGTTACAGAACATTTATGTACTATGTGTGAAGTATTACAGAATAATGTTCATAAGTCATCTGATTATAGTGAACATTGGCACTCATTGCCCAGTTACAGACCATTTTATGCATTATTCAAAAGTGATCATTCAACAAGAGTTAATTAATGGCATACTATTTACATAATTCAGCTAGTTATAGTAATCATTGGCACTCATTAGTCAGTTACAAACCATCAGAAGTCATCCTTCAAAACAGGAGCTAATGAGTGTAGCATCAAGCTACTAATATTCATATATATAGCATGTAAGTGACATAATACAAATATAAGAAACAGTGGCATTCATTGGCCAGTTGCCAAACATATTGCAAATATTGAATATTACAAAACATTTTTCATCATTCAAGTGACATACGACATATTTAAAAATAATTATTGACACTCATTGGCCAGTTACAAAACATCAGAAGTCATCCTTCAAAACAGGAGCTAATGAGTGTAGCATCAAGCTACTGGTATTCATATATATAGCATGTAAGTGACATAATACAAATATAAGAAACAGTGGCATTCATTGGCCAGTTACTAAACATATAGCAAGTATTGAATATTACAAAACATTTTTCATCATTCAAGTGACATACGACATATTTAAAATAATTATTTGCACTCATTGGCCAGTTACAAAACATCAGAAGTCATCCTTCAAAACAGGAGTTAAAGAGTGTAGAGCATGTATGCATTATTACAAAATATCATTCACTATTACTCAGAACTCATCATTCAAGTGACACATGACATATTTAAAATGTAACACACTGTAATATTACTCAAGGTCTGTGATTAGAAAAACATCATTCACTATTACTCAGAACTCTCTTAAACTAGTAGCATTATTTGGGACTGTTAATACATTTTTTTATATTTATACTAGCAATGCATTGCCTTGGGATTGATAATTAATTGCTGGAGCATAACAATATTTACTCTTGACATATTGCTGCAAATTAGGATAGGTAATGTCATTCGTCATGAGTCAGCTGTGGCAAGTTTATGAAACAAATAAAGTATATGTGATCACATTCATGAATGACACACACAAATGGGTAAAAAAAAATGCAAGTACTAGAACAGGTTTAATGACCAACTGCTTATAGCACATTAATTTCATGAATAGCTTCTCCTGGAAAAAAACAAAACAAAATGGACTATTAAGTTGAAATAAGAAACGCATATTATGCTGAAAAGTAGTGAACTTCGAATTAAGAGGTAATGAAATGTGTATTAAATATATATGTTCTCTAGCTGTCCTTCCAAAACCTTCAGTCATCATACCATGCAACATACGACATACTGTCAAAACGAACTGCAACAAATACTTAAATAACTACATAGCATAAATACATAAACTTCATCATTATCCTCATCTGCAACAAAAAACTTAAAAGTGGTGCGTTTAGTGGCCATATAAAGTTTATCACTATCAACACCTGTAAACAAAAACTTCATTATTCATATCACCGTAACTCCATTATTATCATCACCTGTAAAGAAAAACTTCATTATTCATATTACTATATTCTTCATCACTATTCATCACCATTCATTATCATCTGCAAAAAGACACTTCGTCATACAACTATTCATAGTATAGAGTTCCTTATTTCTAGCATATTTCATCACTAAAACTAAGATGTGTGGTTCTGTCTGACGGCCTGCATCAATCGCCACGTATTCTGAAAGAAAAAATTAGTTAAGACCGCTATCATACGATGTGTATAGTATATTCTTGTTAATGCTTGTTAATTCTGATTCATTTACTCTTCATGACGAGGTATTGCATCTTCTTTCGTTCATTCCGAAGGTGAAATTCCCATTTCATAGTAATCCACTGTGGTTTGTTTAATTTATTTCTTTTACACATTATTGCTTTCTGAAAATGATGAACAATGATTAATGTCTTGCATTTAAATCGTATACCCATTAAATAAAAACTGGTTTCTAGTGATATAATTGAGCATACAGCATAGCATGACCGAAAACGTAATATGTCAAAAACATAGACAGTGTGCAGGTGCAAAAATGTACACGGAGTATCACAATGTAGCAGCAAAAAAAATGTAAAATAGTCACGATGTTGAGATATCATAACGCAAAATGTCAAAGTCAGCTGGTGTTTGTTATATCTTAAATATTTCATAGTGCATACAAACAAAACAGGAAAACAATCACACATACATGAAGAATGGGAAATGTGCACGGTCTGATGTGTAACGACAAGAAATGCCTTTCTTTGTTCAGCTTGTATGTTGTGTAGTTGATAGAGGCGAGAGTTGAAGACTTTAATGGAGAAAGAATTTGATAAAATTAATATGTCACTAGATAGAATTGCATAATTGGTCATAAAATATGTAAGCTTATCTGTAAAAATGCGCACGGTCTGATGTGTAACGACAAGAAAAGCGACCTCCTAACCTTACCTTGCCAGGCACTTGCCAAGAAAAAATACGATAATCATCAGTAAGTGTTCATATAAATATAATTGCATAAGTAGTCATAAAATATGTAAGTTTATCTGGAAAAATGTGCACGGTCTGATGTGTAACGACAAGGAAAGCGACCTGCTAACCTTACCTTGCCGGGCACTTGCCAAGAAAAAAATACGATAATCATCAGTAAGTGTTCATATAAATATAATTGCATAAGTAGTCATAAAATATGTAAGTTTATCTGGAAAAATGTGCACGGTCTGATGTGTAATGACAAGAAAAGCGACCTGCTAACCTTACCTTGCCGGGCACTTGCCAAGAAAAAATACGATAATCATCAGTAAGTAGTCACATAAATATAATTGCATCATTGGTCATATAAAAATCAGGAAATGGCATTACAGTGTGATAAATCATAAAGTATATTCATTTAATAAAGGGTTTAATATTGGAGACATGGTGATTGCCTTTACTTTTTCTGGTTCTCAAAGTTTCGACGTGTACTACATTGGGGTGAGGAATGCTGCGAATTCGATATGGACCTGCGTATAGAAGCTCAAATTTGCTACACCTATTCTTTCCTCTGTTGGATAAATAATGTGTGCGTACTAATATCTTCTGTCCAATGTGAAAGTCACGGCGTGTGCAAACCTGTCTTTGCTGTCTTCTCCGGCGCTCTGCGGCACGTTTGATGTTGTTCAGCGCAATGTCAATTATTTCATGGTGTCATAGTCGACGAGATGTAGGAAAGGTTACTAATTCTTTAATTTTGTTAGGTGGTTCAACATTTTTCAGTATAACAGTCGGAGATAGCATAGTAGATTCATTTGGTATGGAATTACTTACATCCTGGAATTAGAGTATGTGTGTGTCCCAATCAATATGTTTTTATGGCAGTATATTCTACATAGTTTACCAATTTCTTTCATTAGTCGTTCACAAGGGTTCGAAGAAGCATGGTACCTGGATATATAGATCGGAGAAATGTTTCTAGCTCGTAACATACCTGTCCATATAGCACATCGAAACTGTGATCCATTGTCGGAAATTACTTTCAATACATGCCCTACATGGAAAAGAAAATGTTTTACAAATGCTTTCGAAACAGTTTTAGCAGTAGCTTTGCGTAACGGAGTGAAGGTAACAAGTTTTGAAGTGAGTTCAACAGCGACAAACATGTAGCAAAAACCTCAATTAGTTCTGGGAATCGGACCAAAAATATCTACAGCAGCCATGTGTCTCAATTTAACCGGTACAAGGGATGTAGCGGAGGAATATGTGAAGTCGTATCTGACTTAGCTTTCTGGCAGATTTTACATGGCGCTAAAACTCGTCGAATACGTTTCTCCATGTTGGTAAAATAACAGTTCTGTCTCAGTATAAGAAAACATTTTCTGGCTCCGTAATGTGCGTAACTTAAATGGGTATACCAAATTAATTTTTTTAACAAGCTCGTCAGGAATACATAATAACCAATTCTTGCTGTCAGGGTGAGAGCGGCGAAACAGAATATTATTCCGTACAATGTAATGGTTTCTAATAGTAACATTGTTCCTATCTTGCCAAAGGTGTTTAATTTCTTTCCATACGTTGTCTTTACTCTGCTCTTGTGCTATGTCTTGTAATGACGACGAAATGAAATTTTCAAATGCAACTTGTTGAATGTACATGACGCTGAAATTTGCTTTGCAGAAGTTGTTGCGATTTCTTGCTGATTGTTGCTGAGAGAACGGGATAGTGCGTCTGCTACAATATTTTGTGTGCCGGGAATGTGAACAATTGTAAAATTAAATTCCTGTAAATATAGTTTCCATCTGCTTAATCTGTCGTGTGTAAATTTAGCGGAAAGTAAAAACTGTATAGCTCTATGATCTTTGTAAACGGTAGTGTGTCTTCCATAAAGAAAATGCCGAAATCTCGTAAATGCCCAAACAACACATAGTGTTTCAAGTTCTGTAACAGAATAATTGCGTTCAGCAGGTGACAGAATGCGACTTGCAAAGGCGATGTTTTTAATTACTGTAGTGCCATCTTCTTCAATTTCCTGAAAAATGTGTACGCCTAAAGCGGTGTTAGAACTGTCGGTGGCAATGGAAAAATTTCTAGTAAGATCTGGATGTGACAAAAGTGGTGCATTCAACAAAGCTTGTTTCAGGATCACAAATTCAGAATGTGCTTGCCTATACCAGGACCAAATAGTGTTTTTACCTGTCAATTGACATAATCTAGGGGTGTCTAAAGCAGAGTAATGAATAAATTTACGAAGAAAGTTAATTAAACCCAAAAAGCTGCGTAGTTGTTTCTTCGTTGTAGGAACAGTAATGTCACGTAAAGCTTGAAGTTTTTCCGGGTCAGGCGCAATGCCTTCTGCTGAAATTACATGTCCAAGAAATTTTATAAAAGTTTTGCCAAAGTGCGATTTGCTAAGATTAACTGTGAGTCCTTGTGCACGTAAAGTTCGTAACAGTTGTTCAAGAATCAGATTGTGTTCAGACCAGTTAGCTTCTGCAATAAGAATGTCGTCTACATACGTTGTGATTCTGTCTTTCATGCAAAAGTGTGTCTCGGATGTCATCAAAAGTAATAACATTTTCGTGAACATGATTCTGCGTGTCGTTGCTTGCGTTGCTGGAAGATGCAACCTGTACTGTATCTAGTCAAATTCTTTCTGACGTGCTATCATTTGCGGGAGGATGCTGTGGCATTTCGACTATTTGAACTGTTTTGTTATTTCGTCCTGACGTATTACGTTGGGGATGATATCTACTGTCTGGTTCATTCATGATAATTTGTTGTTGCGGATGATTTTGTTGTTGGTAAGACCGACTGTTATTATACGTACACTGAAAATTGTGACCATTATTTTTGCGTCTGTCATGATAGTCATTTCTATACGGTGCATTGCGATAGGAATTGAAATAGTGTGTTTTCTGTACATAGTTATTTCTTTGTTGCTGTGCGTTACTATTTGGCGGAGCCGATGCTATACGTGCAGGCGGCGAAACATTAAAGCTTGGTTGACCTTGTACATTACATTGTTGGTCAGGTATGCTAATTGGCTGGCTTTGATGCTGTTGCTATGAAAAACGTCTATTGTTACAAAAATGTGGTTCCTGTTGCTGAAAATTTTGTACATACTGATGATTAAAATTTTGTTTATTATTAAAATTACGCTGGTAGTTCTTGCCATTCCGGGAGCGTCTAATGAAAATTGTCACTTTCGGTAAAACTAATGAAAATTGTCACTTTCGGTACAACTTGTCATATCGGGTTTTCTTTACACGTTTCTTAACTCTAGATAGATCGCTAGTTGAAGAGTTCTTTTGATAGATATAAAGGATAGTAGAAGAGAAGGCAGCAGTGCAGAAAACTAAAGATGAAATAGCACTACTACGGCTCGGGGCCCTGTGCACGCTACGGCACATATTCATCGAAGTGTAATGAATCCCCTGAGGTCTATTACGCGCTACAAATAAATTTAAGTTTCTGCATTACAGGAAATGGCGGTGAAAATTCAAAAGCACGTTGTTGTATCCAATCCAATTCTAGTTTCTGCGTTACAGGCCAAGCTGATAAGAATACAAAAGCAAATTGTCGTATCCAGTCCAAAGCGTGTATCTGTGTTCTGTCATTATTAAGCACTTTAAATTTCCTAACAGATATAAAGTATTTGTAATCAAAATTTTCGTCTCTGTATGTCTGAACAGGTTCAGGATTGTATGAGAATCTATTTGTCTGTGACTGTTCGGAATCTAACTCACGTACTCTCTGTAAATTACCTAAATTATATTGGCTGTGTGAGTCTGATAAATATTTGGAAAGTGGCGTATGCTGTGCCGTGTTAGAGGCTGAAACATTTTTCATCTCTGTCACTTCGTGCTGTAAGGATGATAATTTTGTACGTAATGTGTTTGATTAAACGAAACTGGTGAAGTATCGTCTGATTTGGTGTCATTATTACTTTCGATAACATCAATACGACTGGCCAATTCATCATATTTTTCAGTCAGTATTTTTACCTGATCATCGTTTTTAGTCTCGCAAGCATTAATTTGTTCTTGTATTTTACGTGTGGTTTTGTTCAACATTTTAACGTCTGCTTTGATGGCATCGGGATCCTGAATTAGTTCTAATTGTTCAAGTCTGTTGGTCACTGTCTGAAAGTCAATTGTGTGTGTGTCTGTTTTTGCTTTAAGATAGGAAATTTCATCATGCAATTCGGTGTTCAACTGTTTGATAGTATTAATTTCGTCTGATACTGTAGCAATATTGTTGTCTACATATGTTTTGCTTTCGTAAACAATTTACGTTTATCTTCCTGTCTCTGTGCAGTAATTGTTTCCATGACTTGTCGTTTTACTTTATTCTGTTCCTCTATAAATTTACGGTAACGAGTTTCACTGTTTTGTAGGTGATGATTAAAGCGTTCGTCAATTTGGCTGCACTGTTGGTCAAATTTCGCGTCTACCTTTGCATCCAGTGTGCGTGAAAGTTCTGCTGACATTAATTTAAACTCGTCGCGTAACTGTGTTGCGTTTTCAGAGCATTGTTTAGCGACTGCACTAATTTCGTCTCTAAGTACTTTAGTTGTGGCTGCATGTGTATTACTTAACTCTTGAGCCACAGATCTAATTTCTTCACTATTGTTCCTAGCACAAGCCTTAATTTCATCACGTAATTGTTCTTTAGTATCATTACATTGCGCGGCAACGGCTGCAATCTGTTCACTAAGTTGTTTGTTCTGTTCATTTAGGTGGTCGTGTTTTTCATTCAACTGTTTGAAATTTTCATTAAGGTTGTCTTGTTTTTCATTCAACTGTTTGAAATTGTTATCTTGTTTTTCATTATGTTCATTAATTTGTTGTTTGAGATTTTCATTAAGTTGTAGCATTAATGCTATAACTCGATCCATACCAAAATTAGCTACTGTATTCTCTGTGCTGTGTGATGGTGTATCTGCTTTTGTCGCATTTTGTGTAACCATTTGGTCATTCTGTAATTCTTGAAAAGGTTTGGCAATCGGGTGTGCAGTGTGGGTCACTACCTCGGAATCAAATAGATCTGACGTGTTCTGTGTATATTGTTCACTTTCGTTAGAAACAATTATCTGTTCGCTACGTAAATTTTGCAAATTAGGCGTGTCAAACTGGCCAGCGTTCATTGTAATGGAACGTGCCACGTCATCAATTGTCATTAAATTAACAGAGGACACAATTGAATTTGTTTGCTCATCATTAGCATTAAAATCATTGTTGGTGATTGGTACGCACTGATTGTCTGTAAATGGAGGATTATCATTATTACACTGAGTGTCGCAAGTATTATCGGTCAAATTATTCGAGTCGGCTATCTCACTCATTGCACATCGCGATGTACTGTTAACAGTTTTTCGCGGCATTTTCACTAATCAAAATTAAGCACAAAATGGAACAAAGACAAAGCAAAATGGAACAAACACAATTACAACAAAGAGCAATAAATTGCTGATGATCTGTGAAAGAAAAAGTGACAAATTAGCAAATGCGTTGCGCCAGATGCAAACTACATTTAAGTAAATAAGAGCAGATATATGACTACTTCTCAGAGATTCACAAAGAAATACGATCCTGGCAGGGTCGCCAAATGTAACCTCCCCACAAAAATTATTAAATTGAAATTAAATATAATTATTATGGATAGCGATTCTCATTTTTGTGTGACCTCAGAACAAAACTCGTTCCCATTTAATGTACCCACAAAATACTTTTCTCATTTAATGTAAGCATGAAACAGAAAAATTCCTAAGCCTCATAATAAAAAAATAAATTCAGTAACCTGGTAAAATTTGGACGAGAGCAGTGCTGCGTCATGGCCCTGTAAGATCATTCTGAATAAAAAGGAAAAATTCTTACCTCAATAAAAACGGCGAATATATCTGCTCTTACTTAACATTTTTTCCGGCACAATTCCATGCAATGCTGGGCTACACATTTGTGATTTGTGAACGGAAGCAACTGATTTTTTTTAAATGAATGCTTTTTTTAAAAAAATTACTTTATATTACCAAAATTATTATTAGGACATCTTTAAAACATTTGGATGACAGTTCAGATACATTACTAGATATGCATGACGCTGCTTCTTTACCTTATACAATAATACTCCATCTCCAGATTCCCGACCAGAGCAGACTGCAGACAAACGCAGACAATCTCAGACTAGCGACTAGCAACAACTAACTGCTACAGTTACACAGTTCGTACTGCAGTCAACACTGCTCTCTGGTCAGCGATTCTCATATCACAGACAGCGCATACCTCTTACAGTATCTTTGATGCGTATTCATATCTTGTAACATGACAACTCGTTTATAAGATCAGAAATATGGTTTTTCGACGAAGACATGTCACAGACAGGTCAGATATATTTTAATATGTAAATTCTGTTTTCAAATATGTAACAATTTCTTATTCTTATGCCCTGTATTGTATGATATGCACGTTTTATTAATTTTCAGTTCAACATGCACTTGAGAATGGCTATGAAGTGGGTCTCATGATTGTATAAAATAGATTGACAATTAAGGCAAATGGCGGAAAGTTCTTCAAAAGAAAATCCTTGTAAAAGTTTTCCACTGAAGAACGAAACTACTACTACTACTTCTACGCTGCGAGATGTGGTGGTTTCGTACTACCATAGTGGTCTCTATGTACAATGTAAGATGGCTAGAGAAAAATATTCTTTGACGCATATTGGGAAGTGGTGTTGAGGAATTTCGGAGTAATGTTCTAAGCGATGGGCCAGACCTTTCCAACTGAAATTTCTTTAATTGTAATGACGCTCCCGCGCTGACTAAAAAATCAATGGTGAAGAGTGCGACTCTTCTTTAAATCATCCCCTACTTCTTTTATTAATCAAAAATGGCTACGGGACCAGACGGAAGATCAATACTAAAGAATAGATCGAACAAGGGTTCTGTGAACGAACCTCTTTGTAAATTTGCACTTTATTAGGATTTTTCCGATAAATCACACTTGGCATCCTCCTACCCCATTGACAGATTTCTGTGGTCAGCCACCTCAAATCACTCGGAGAGATATATGGAGCAGTCATAAAGTTTTAGAATCAACTCGAAAATAATCAGATTGCAAACATAAAACTGGTGGTTTGAGTCCTCTAAATGTTCACTCTCCAACGCAACATATTTTTCCAATGATCAAGGCCTTATAGAAGTCTTGGGTGTCTGTCAGTGTCATGTAAGTTCTCCACAATATTTCGGCAAACAGATTCGTCGCCATTTTCACGTGGTTCCTGATTATTGCTGCTCTACCTGTGTCAGCGTCCTATATACGTTGGCATTGCCCTCTCCATCACTCCTCTTCTGTCTCTCTCTGTGAGCAGGATAGCATTGTGGGCTCTGGTGCAGGTAAACATCGGGCAACGCATCACTTCTGGTGAGCACCCATTCCAAAACACCTTGCCAGGAACTGAGAAAAGTTGCAGGATTTCAGTATCCCACCGTTGTTTGTCAGTAAGGGCTTGATATGACACACCGCAGCTCATAAGCAGTCGGTTATTAAGGAGAGTTCCTGCCAATCTTGGCCTTTATCCAGTTACTCTGTTTGGGACATCCGGTGTCAGCTTACACAGTTGAGCTCCTTGGTGCACCCAACGCCCTCTTCCCCCGGAAACCACCAGGTATTGATCAGTGGCACCCAGGGGAACCCCCAGACATCTTAGGCAATTGTGAAAATTATGTTCAACGTCATGATATACCGTAATTTGATACCGGTCACGCAGCCTTACCACCACACCTTATGCATTAGACTTGATGCTGGTCGTTTGATATAAATTTGGAGGGAAATCTTTCCCCTCCCCCTGGACCAATGAGAATCAAGCATCCCTTCTCCCCTTCCCCCTCCGCTTCCCATCTTCATCTTTTATATCTTGAACATTTGGATGGGTGGGGCCTACAACCTCTTCCTATTGTTCGGCACCACCGTTTAGGATAGGGAAAGTTAGTTTTGTGCGATATTCGGAGCAAGAGTTACAGGTGCGGACTGGACTAAAATAAGTTACACATACCAGCAGTTGCGAAGGCAAATAGAGACCACAGGGGTGTAGAACTGCCGGAGAGGGCGCACACAGCAGTTTCCATGGCGCAAGTTACAGGCAGAAGAGGGCCACTGGCCGACCTAAGTGTTATGCATACGTGACGCGAGGTGGCGCGCTTGGCAAAACAGAGGCACACAGCCGAGCATAAACAGGTGCCATTTTCTAACGAGATTCATTCAAGTGTGGCAGCTCTCCTGGACGGCGGGGCATATCACACCACCGGGCTACATGCAGCAACAGATGGGGCGCCAGCATCCCAATCCACGGCGGGTCAATGGTTCGACCCTCTGAGGTCGACACGGGGTCCACAGCCAGCCAGCGGCGGGCCTCTCTTTGGCTCGCTACTGCAGGCAGTCATTTCGTCTCCCGACACGTGCCGGAGACTTCCAAGGCAAGGGCCGCAGATTCGGACGCCGGATCGCGGGCGGTCATTGCCGCTGCATTCTCAGCTACACCAGCGAGGAAGAAGCAGCAGTGGGGCCAGCCTATGGCTCCCGGTGGAGCAGTGCGGCGTCAGCTGGGACGGTGGCCACTGAGTTGGCTGTTGGTGCAGCCATCCTGACATCATCGGAACTCAGCGGGCCAGCCAAGGCACTGTTGAATTGCACAGGCCGCTGGGGTGCGTCTTCAGCATTGCAGGGCCCTGTGACGCAGACAGAGGTGAATGGAGCACTGTAGTTGAAACAAATAAATCATTTGGAAAGTTCTCACCAAGTTTTAATACGCCAACTCCTGGCACCCATCCACTACACTATGATACTCACTCAGATGTCCAAGTTATAAGAGCTGAAAATTGGGAGCAGGTTTTCTAATAGCAGTTATAAATAATTCAGACACATGCTGCAGTGTGACTGGCTGAGCACATAATGACATCGATGCGATGTCGGGAACACTGGGTTAGGTCATGTGTAGTTGGATAAAACACAAGAAACGTGGAAAAATATGTATAATTGTGGAGAACCCAATAAAGATACGAAAAAGTATTAAATCATGTAAAATTGAGGAATATACGAAAAATATGGAAAATATTGGTGAATACGTGAAACTGTGGAAGAATTAGAAACTTAGGTTTCTGACAGGGTGTGGTTTCTGCAAGTTCCTCAAATGATGTAATATTAAATTGTCATTAACAAACAGAACTCAAGTGACATGATTTAATGTAATTTGATACTAGCAAAGAGACACACACTGTTTCTCGCTCTGTGCTGTTCTACTCCTGAATGAACTCTATCTGTCCAAGTGTTCCAGTTATAAAAGATGAAGATGGGGAGAGAGAACGGGAAGGGGAGGAGTAGTGGTTGATTTTCATTGGTTCAGGGGGAGGGGAGGGGTTTCCCACTAATTTTGTGTCACTTGACTGTGTTGAGTCCACTGCATAAAGTGTGGTGGTTAGAGCACGTGTCCAGTATCGAATTACAGTACATCGTGACCTTGTATATAAGTCACACCATTGCCTCAGGTGTGTGGGGGGTCCCTTGGGTGACCTTGATAAATTCCTGGTGGTTCCCCCGGGAAGAGGGAGTGGCGGCTCAAAGGCACTCATGTGTGTAAGCTGACACTGCTGGATAACCTTACCAGTGTAGCCTAATACTCAAGGTCAAGGTCGGCAGGCACTCTTCGTGATAAACTACTGCTTATCAGTTGCAGTGTCACCGTAGTAAGCCTGTACTGATAACAGGGGTGCAGTAATGTGCTTTGGAAAGGATGCTCACTGAAAGTGATGCTTCGCCCGATGTTTACCTGTTGGTAAGGCGGGTACCAGGTTGAGATTCATTGGGAGAGTCCTTAGAAAATGTAGTCCATCAACAAAGGAGGTGGCTTACAAAACACTCGTTCGACCTCTACTTGAGTATTGCTCATCAGTGTGGGACCCATACCAGATCGGGTTGACGGAGGAGATAGAGAAGATCCAAAGAAGAGCGGCCCGTTTCGTCACAGGGTTATTTGGTAACCGTGATAGCGTTACGGAGATGTTTAGCAAACTCAAGTGGCAGACTCTGCAAGAGAGGCGCTCTGCATCGCGGTGTAGCTTGCTGTCCAGGTTTCGAGAGGGTGCGTTTCTGTATGAGGTATCGAATATATTACTTCCCCCTACTTATACCTCCCGAGGAGATCACGAATGTAAAATTAGAGAGATTCGAGCGCGCACGGAGGCTTTCCGACAGTCGTTCTTCCCGCGAACCATACGCGACTGGAACAGAAAAGGGAGGTAATGACAGTGGCACGTAAAGTGCCCTCCGCCATACACCGTTGAGTGGCTTGCGGAATATAAATGTAGATGTAGATGTAGATAAGAGCACTGTCGTACTATCTTTGGAGCGACCGCTAGTATTTCCGGGTCGTGGTGTGCGGTGAGTATAAATGTAGATGTAGATGTAGATGTACCTGCGCCAGAACTGCACTGCTGTCCTGCTGTGGACTTCAGGGCTTCTTATATAGTCGTCAGTTCTGCATTTATAATAGTTGATTATTCTAGCTGTTTATAGCGTTCCATTCCTTCGCTCCAGAGTCTGTGTAGGCCTTCGCACAACCTGTATCAGTTGAGTACTTTACAGCTCGTTTGTAAAGAAACCGGTTTCAAGATATGAAATTATCGATTTTTGAACTTGAATTTATCTAACTATTTAGCATGGAAAAACGCAGTGAAGTAAAATTTGATTATATCAGACTCAAAATAACCCATTTCAAACTGATACTACTGAAATGAAGATAGGGAGGGAAGGACGAAGGGAAGAAGGGGTGCTCGATTCTCATTCGTCCAGGGGGAGGGGAGTGGTCTGAAACCAATTTTATATCACATGACCAGTATCGGGTCCACTGAATAAGCTGTAGTGGTAAGTCCACGTGACCGGCGTCGAATTACAGTACACCATGACCTCGAATATAGCTCGCACAATTGCCTAAGATGTTTGAGGGTTTCCCTGGGTGGCACTGATAAAAACCTGGTGGTTCGCCGAGGAAGAGGGCGTGGGGGTCACCAATGAGCTCAAGTGTGTAAGCTGACACCAGATGTCCTAATCGTAAACAATAGTGGAATACACTGTAATATAGCTCAAATAAAACAATAAAAACAAATAAAGGTACACATGATGCTGTATATGGTTGTAATATGACCATCTATAGTAAGTAAAGAATAGTACCTGTAGTTGACTGGCTGACAAATTTAAAGTTCACATCAATTCGGTACTTCTGCGATGATAAGAGAGTAGCTTTATCTCTATCAGTCGGAGCCCAGAAGCTAATGGTGGATGTCACAGCCGGCCAGACTGGCCGAGCGGTTCTAGGCGCTACAGTCTGGAACCGCGCGACCGCTACGGTCGCAGGTTCGAATCCTGCCTCGGGCATGGATGTGTGTGATGTCCTTAGCTTAGTTAGGTTTAAGTTGTTCTAAGTTCGGGGACTGATGACCTCAGCAGTTGAGTCCCATAGTGCTCAGAGCCATTTGAACCATTTTTTGTGGATGTCACAGACAACGCAGTCTACTACATACAACAGTGGAATGCGTTAATTTGTACAATAGAAATACTACACACATATGTTGCATGCGATTGTTCGGAATGACGCGCGTCCCTCTCAATCAACAGCACGCTTGAAACGTCTCCTTTGAACAATTATACATGACTGTCCTTAAACTGACACACAATATTTTTAGCGCAGCGCAATCTGACTTTCAATAATCCCTACAAAAGAGTGGCCCTGACTAACATTAACCTATACCTTTCACAAATCACTTACCTCACAAAAATCTTCGTTACTCGAACTACTGCAATACAGCGAGCGCCACTACTAAAAGATTCAAACTACAGAAGGCACTAACTACTGATAGGCATAGTTAGCAAATGAAAGATTTTAATAGAGAACAAACAATGTATTTACCTTAATAGTGTTGAAAAATCATAATATACATAGCAGTTCATGACATCCAGTCTTACAAATTCCAAAACTCCGCCATTTCTCTCCCCACATCCACCATTGCTGGCGGCTCACCTCCAACTGCGCAACGCTACGCGCTGTTAACAGCCAACTGCCCAACGCTACAATGGCAGACAACAATGCAAACTAGCCACAGACTGCACACAGCACAGCCAGTCATTTTTCATACAGAGCGCTACGTGGTGTTACCAATAAGAAAACCTAAACAGCCTACTTACACGCTGGCCGCCACTGGATCAGACTGTCATTTGTTATATTAATTAGCTCTATTACACCTCAAGGATATATATATATATATATATATATATATATATATATATATATATATATATATATATATATATTACCTATTAAATTCTTCGGAAGTTCCATAAGGGTGTTTGTGGATGATGCTGACGTATATAGAGAAATCGTAGAAACAGAAAACAGTAGCGAAATGCAAGAAGCCCTACAGAGGATCAGCGGTTGTACAAGAATTGTCAGTTGATTGTTCAGATGATTGTTCAACGCCCACACCCATTAGACCAAAATATCTGTGAGTACGCGTATGGAGCGGTCTGAAGTATAACGACCACTTGAAACTAACCATATGAAAGGCAGATGCCAGACTGCGATTCATTGGAAGAATCTTGATCATATTGAACACTGGAGCAGACACTAATGTTAATTATTAATAAAAACCGCCTCAACTGAATTACATCAACAAAGATGGGCGCAAACTGCAACGATAGCAGTAGCGAACAATCTTTCCAAACAAGTGAACAAAAAAATAATGCTATGAGTGCGAGCTTGAAGTACAGAGTTTATCAAAAAGTATCATAACTATTAAATTATTTGAGATATGTGCGTGAACAACGTACTGCAGGAAATAGCAAACTTTCGAGTTTTACATGGCTCCCGCTAAGTAGCAGCAGTGCGCGAGTACTTCAGTTCCAGTAAAAATGGTGTGGGGACAACAGCATTTTGTGTTCTACGTTTTGCGCACTGCGGGTCAGTAATAACTGTTCAGAGTGACTTTTGCACCAGGCGTGGTGTGGATCCTCCTACATCACAGAGCATTAGACGATGGCATTAACAATTCCGATAAATAGGTTCTATGTGTAAAGGCAAATCGCAGGGCCGTGCCCTAGTGACTGACACAGACGTCGAACGCATCCGCCACAGTTTCGCAAGGAGTCCACAGAAATCCGTTCGCCGTCCATCTCGACTGCTCAACATGCCCCCGTTGAATCGATTGACTTCATTTACCAATACGATGGGGCGCCGCTGCACTGGAATCTGGAAGTGCGGGAATTTTTAAATCGAAGGATTACGGAATGATGGATCGGTCGCGCTGGACCAAATAATTCAGCCTTATATTACTGGCCTCCCAGATCATCCCCGGACCTGACTGTATGCGATTATTTTATGTGTGGGTTTATAAAAGACTCTGTTTAAGTGCCTCCGTTACCAAAGACAATGAATGAACTGAGACATCGCAGAACAACAGCTGTGGAAGCTGTAACTCAAAACATGTTCACTGCATTGTGGGAACAATTTCAATACTGCACTGACATATGCCGTGCTTCTCAAGGGGACATATTGAATACCTATGCAAAGGTATGGAAAAAAAAGCTTTTGGAGTTTCCCGTTCATCAAAACACAAAACTTATTGTATATGTTTCAGACATATAGACGAGCCAAATCGGATGACTCTTTTTGATACATCCTGCATAAAATCTACACACAAATACATAGTTTTTTAAAAATTTTCTGCAGGCAGGGCAGTAATATATGGAATTAAGTTGAAACGACGTTCTTACCCTTACTAACAAGTTTGTGGACGATGTCGATTCTCCTTTTCTTCCCTAAAGCAAAATGATCAGTTACAAGTTCATTAAAATTATACACATTCAAAAGTGTTTTCTCTGTAGAGCACATAGCTAACGCACTTAGTCTCTCTTCTTTCATTGTGTCTCTAGTAGAAGTCTTTATTCTTTTCAGTGTGGAGAAACACCTTCCGCTTTCCGCTGTTGTAATTGGTATTGTACAAATAATTCGAAAGTTTCTGAGTTAATCTCGTTGACACAATTCACAAGTGCTACAGCTCCATTTTCAGTGTGGAAATCATTTCTATTGCACATGACTGTCAGTTTGTGCCGCAATTCATTTTCTTTTAATTCATTTAATTTAACTTTAGTCTCAAATACTTTGTCAGAGAATAACAGCTTGTGTTTTGGCAACAAACTGCGCTGAAATAACATAACTGCTGACAAGTGAATGCTAAATGCGAAGCGCTCGTCGATATTAGCCATAACAAGATCACAGATTACATCTGTAACATTTTTACGGGAGTACAAGAAACGAAAACGTTTTGGGCAGCGATCTCTTCATTTCCATTTCCGTTATTCCAGTGGTGATCGCAATCAAGAGAATTTCTCGTCATATATATCGCTGACTTGAAATCGGAGATCTTTCTCGCTACCAACAAATCTGCTTTACAGCTGATTAAACAAAATGTCACACTGTGGCAGGGCCTTAAAGAAAAGCACAAGCCAACAGAGAAACTCTTGATCATTATTGAGAAGTTTGCGAAGTCCAACTGCTTTCCTGGTTGTTGAATAATAACTGTTGTCATCATCCTCAGTGATCCCAAGGCAATCAGCTATTTCTTTCTTATGCTTAGATACGGTGTTTATAAATCGCGTTTTAAAATTCAATCTTGTATCAGCATTTATTAGAATACGTTTCTTCTTAACATTATCCAGTACGGCAGTTGTTTTCACTGTCTTTGAAATGAAAGTGGAGATGCTCTGTAAATACCTAAAAAATATTCCAAGTTCTTCGTGTTGTGTTACACAGCACTCTTACAATGAGGCTGAGTTGGTGGGCATAATAGTGTACAAAATTTGTTCTGTCATACCCTGCTTTCACTCTTTCCTGCTCCCCATGGTGTCTATTGCTCATAACTAAAGCTCCACCATGATTCTGAGCTGTAAGTTTTTCTGGAGAGCCGTTAATCTTTACTTTGTTAAGTTGTTGAACACTTACCTACTTATTCGTGCAGCTGTATAATCTTCGGGTGTTAAGACATTTATGAACCTTTCATATACTTCTCCTGTTGTTCACACCGAACAACAAATACGAGTTGAGACAATTTTGCACAATCGGCCATTTCATGAACTTCAACTGCGACGTTATCTGTTTGCAACATTTCTTTGGAAATCAACTTTTGACAAACAGTATATATAGAGTCCAACAGCACGCTCGAATTGTTTTGGAATGCCCCAAAAATTCACGATTTTTTTTTCAGTATGTTCCTTCAACGTGGAATCCAATATTTGCACCAGAGTAACCAAAACCAGATAAACATTAGAATTGGAGTATCCCTTTAGTCATTTCCCCTTATTGCATCTTCACGCTTTCCATAGAACTGGATATAGTCAGTCAACTTGCTAAGGATGTATCGATTCTCTGAAACACCTCCATGAAACTTCTTAATCCACATTCTGTAAGCTGTATCCAGCTGACGTCTTATATAGATTTTGCCAAGCATAGCAAACTCGATGTTACTGTTTATGTGTAGTTCAGTGTTTGCTTTTTAATTTTGTCAGGTAAGTGCTTAAAGTCTGTTACCCCACTTGTGGCCCAGAGACGTTTCGGAACAATCATTACTAGATACGTGTAACATAAGGAAGCCTTTCTTATTCCACAATCACATAGCCAGTACGCATGTTTATAGAAAGTGAGAGTAAATTTTGTGGTAAAATTATTTTTGTTTTTGCACCCATTTTGATTCTGTACAATGTTTAAATCAGGTCTTGGCGGTCTTAACCTTTTCAGTTCTAATTTTTTCTCAACAGTAATGTTCTTATTTCAATAGTTCAAATATTGCTTAGGCTATTCACACTATTCATTCTAAACAGCAAACTAGCATATCATTCAGTCATTAGGCAGCTGTAGTAATCGACGGAAAGTGATCGAGTAAAACAGAAGTGATTTCTGGCGTTCCCCAAGGTAGTGTTATAGGCTCTTTGCTGTTCCTTATGTATATAAACGATTTGGGAGACAATCTGAGCAGCCGTCTTAGGTTGTTTGCAGATTACGCTCTTGTTTATCGACTAATAAAGTCATCAGAAGAACTAAACAAATTGCAAAACGATTTAGAAAAGATATCTGAATGGTGCGAAAATTGCCAGTTGACCCTAAATAACGACAAGTGTGATCAGTCTAATCTAAAAGCCGTAAATTCAACTAAATACCTAGGTATTACAATTACGAACAAATTAAATTGGAAGGAAGAGGTAGAAAATGTTGTTGGGAAGGCTAAGCAAAGACTGCGCTTTATTGGCAAGACACTTAGAAAATGTAGCAGATCGACTAAGGAGACTGCCTACACAACACTTGTCCGTCCTCTTTTAGAATACTGCTGCGCAGTGTGGGATCCTTACCAAATAGGAGTGACGGAGTACATCGAAAAAGTTCAAAGAAGGACAGTACGTTTTGTATTATAGCGTAATATGGGGGAGAGTGTCACAGAAATGATACAGTATTTGGGATGGACATCATTAAAAGAAAGGCGTTTTTCGTTGCGACGGAATCTTCTCACGCAATTACAATCACCAACTTTGTCCTCCGAATGCGAAAATATTTTGTTGACACCGACCTACATAGGGGGAAATGATCACCACGATAAAATAAGGGAAATCAGAGCTCGTACGTAAAGATATAGATATGAAACTTCCTGGCAGATTAAAACTGTGTGCCCGACCGAGACTCGAACTCGGGACCTTTGCCTTTCGCGGGCAAGTGCTCTAGCAACTGAGCTACCGAAGCACGACTCACGCCCGGTACTCACAGCTTTACTTCTGCCAGTACCTCGTCTCCTACCTTCCAAACCAGGTTCGCAGGAGAGCTTCTGTAAAGTTTGGAAGGTAGGAGACGAGGTACTGGCAGAAGTAAAGCTGTGAGTACCGGGCGTGAGTCGTGCTTCGGTAGCTCAGTTGGTAGAGCACTTGCCCGCGAAAGGCAAAGGTCCCGAGTTCGAGTCTCGGTCGGGCACACAGTTTTAATCTGCCAGGAAATTTCATATCAGCGCACACTCCGCAGCAGAGTGAAAATCTCATTCGGGAAGATATAGATGTTCGTTCTTTCCGCGCGCTATACGAGATTGGAATAACAGAACATTGTGAAGCTGGTTCTATGAACCCTCTGCCAGGCACTTAAATATGATTTACAGAGTATCCATGTAGAGGCAGAAATAACCTGATTTTCAGCGAAACAACAATACTAGTACCACACGCATGGTGCTATTCCTTTGACCGCTTCCGGTGACCTTCGCCCTAAGTAACCATAACGCAAGGCACTGCCCCCACCTAACTCTGCTGGGTAGATTCACCGGGAGTCTGACAGTCGATCCATTCTAAAAACATTGATCAATCGCTTACGGGGGCTGGTTGTCGATCCATTCTAATAAATTTATCATTCGCGTACATGCGCTGGAGGTATACGAAAATTAAATGAGTCGATATATGATTCACGATTAATACGTACTGCAGCCTTTCCCGTGATTGATATCATTGGGAGGGTGCCGCCCTGGAGTACTCAAAGAATAACCGCCACTGGTCTAAACCATCAAAGGTACGAGGATTATCCGGAAACTAAGGTTAGTAGGCACGTAGCTTTAGCATGGACTGTCCGTGGGGGAAGTTGGTATGCAGCGGAAGCCAGCGGAAGGAACGAGCATTACCAACATTCATTAGTTCGTCGATTAGTGTTGTGGTTATTGTTAGAAGGTTGCGTCGTCTTTCCGGCTCATTCCAATTGCAGAGTGCCCGCTGCAATTCGCTACCTAAATGTAAGGGCACGAACGCCGCTGCGATTCATTGCGAAACTGTTTCAGTTCATGGAGAGGACGTAATGTCAAGTCAGCATGTGACGAAATGGTTACGGAATTTAAATTTTGGAAGGGCGGAAATTCACGATGAAGACGGAAGCAGAGGGCGGTGTTTTGTGACAGATGATGTGGTGCAGAAAATTGAAGAACATCTTCTCTCTGATCGCCGTTCAATAACTGACAACCTGCATGCAGTTTGTTTAGATATTTCACGAACTGTTGTTCATGAAATCGTAACTGGTCGACTAAATTATCGCAAGCTGCGCGTGGGATGGGTGCCCAAGATGGTCACCGCAGCACGCAAAATGAACAGAGTCAGTGCCGCTTGCGAATTTCTTGACCGTTCTGAGACTCAGCTCTGTAGTGACAGAAGACGACGAAACTTAGGCTTATCACCATACTACAGAGACAAACGACCATCAATGCAGTGGCGCCATGCTCATTCTCGCTCAGCCAAAAAATTCAAAACCCAGCAAACAGCAAGGAAAATCGTGGTGTCAGTGTTTTGGGACAGAAAAGGGTGAAACAATAAATGCTGCAAGATATAGTAAGACCATGAAGAAACTTCGCAGACCCATACGAAACGAACGTCGCGGGATGCTGACAACGGGCGTCTCCCTCCTTCACGACAACGCACGTCCTCACACCGCTCATACAACGCAAGAGTTGTTGCCATCGTTTGGTTGGGATGTTTTAAGTCGCGCCTCTCGCAGCCCCGATCTCGCACCTAGCGACTATCATCTGTTGACTAAACTGAAGGACCACTTTTGTGGAAAACACTTTTCCGACGACATCAAGGTGAGAACTGAAGAACTGCCTGAAAAAGGCGGCGGGAGATCTCTGTGACACAGGACTCAAAACCTCGTCCCACATATGACAAAATTATCGGGGTAAATGGTGATTATCTGTAAAATATTGCAAGACCTATACTACAATGCATGTAAATTTTATCAAAAAAATTAATTTTTTTGTACTTCAAAAGATTATTGTAACCTTGTATATAGAGTGAAAAGAAGTGAAATAAAAAAAATTATCACTCCCAATGTGTCATGTCTTCACACTGTGTGTAGCGTCTTTGCGTATGCCGATTTTCTGAAGTATGTCTGTGTGTTCTGTCACGTAAACTTCGTCGGCCGCTTTGTACAAGTGGCTCATAGCTGCAGTTCCCTTTATCACATTTTCCGTGTGTTATCCAGGTGTCACTCACTTCATCAGAATTCATGACATATTAGGCCCCATCTTTGCACTAGAAATGTTGCGACAAGTTGTAGTCTCTGATAATGAACCTCAATTCATATCTCTCACCACCATGTCATCTTGTTGACTGAACAACAATTTCTGTCAAACCTCAGACCGTTCTATGCAGTATCGAATGGGACAACGAAACTAGTCCCTACCTCAGCTGGCACCTATGCCACTACGGTCTACGCTTGTGGCCACCAGGCCCGTTGTATAACTGCCATCAAACTTCAGTTCGCAGTGATGGTGGGACATAGCGTAAGCTATTAAGTCACAGCGCCGTTTCTCTCACTACTTGTTTTTGAACGGCTTTAGCTCATGTTCCTCTGTGGACGGACTTCGTCATGATTAAGAAGCGGGATGCCTACATGCCGCTACCCTGTACAGAGAAGCCATTACCATCAGTCGCCGTTAAACATCCAACCCCCGAAGCAACAGCACTGTCCCGTATATTCCAAAGACGTCATAAGCTTTAATATTATGAACCTAAGTATAGAGAGGCCTAGCTCTGACGAACAAGCATCATGAGTTGGCACTTCCTGATACACATTGACACTGCGCTAAGCAAATACACAGTTTTGACAGAAATAACATCGTCCTTCAATGAGTATCTAATGACTGTGGAACCAAACACGGAAAGACCAACTCTGTGTTGTTGTATACATTCAACTGGTAATCGTCTGCAATATTTAATTCACCTCGAACATGATGTACACTGAAATGGTAATTAGGTTCCCCGTCTACATTCCTATCTGCCAGAAGCCACTACTCCACTGATTATGTGCATAGCTTTCTGTACTGGATAATAATTTTCCTGACATCATCTTTCTATAGACGGCTTCGTAGCCGACTCGAGGATTGTGTTCCTTATATGTAAATTAACAGATATTAAAGAGCGCAAATATGTATGCAAAAGCCTGGACGAAATTTGCAATGTGTCAGGCAAAAGGTCGACTGTATCAATAGAACGCCCCCAGCCGCTGTAAAAGCTGCAGGTTTCCTAAATCCCGACGAAATGCCATTCCCAGACGCAAAAAGTAATGCAACTAACTGGAATAAACGTCACACGACTTATTTCATTATTAACAAAGACTAAGAATTACAAAGAAAAGTACGCAATTTTCCTAAAAGTACGCCAGATAAAAAGTTCAACGGTTGTATGGAAGGAGCTGTGAGGAAGTATAGAAGCTCGACTACAAGGAAGCAGTTACTGTTTCACTGTTTGTTTCTCTATTTTTTAAATATCTAAAACTACTGCATGTCAGAGGAGAGTAGACGTTCCGGGATTCCTCCAGACAAAAAATGCATCAAAGTTGAAGAATGTGGAACAGTAAGTTTCTTGTAGAAAAAAGCTTAAATTCCTCACAGATTAAAAGTGAAATTCTGGCGTTACAGGGACCAAATGGAATGCAGCGTCCAAACGTAGTGAAATAATGCCAACAATTTGACCAGCGCCTCACATAGCGGGAAGTCCAGACTTTCCATCATGTCATTTCCATATTTCGGCAAACTGAAAGAACATTTGGGGAAAAGAGATTTTCCAATGATGAGGATGTTTACGCAGCGCTTCCCAAGTGGCACCCTGACCAGAAAGCGCCCTCTATCATCGAGCAACTGAATGAACAGTAGAGCGTTCCTACCGCTGTTTAAAGAAACTTGATATGCTGAAAAAATAGCTTTTTGTATGTAAGTCACTTTCACGTGTACCGTAGCATTCAGTGAAAGTTACTTGGCCTGTCACCATATTGCGTAACTTACGTTTTTTAAGTCTCCTCGTATTATTTCAACAGCAGATTTGGTGGCCATAATATCGTCTTACAATTTTTTGTTTTTCAGAGATACTATTAATAGCAGGAATCGTGTGACTCGTCCTTGGGTCTTGAGAGTAAGAATGAACTGACCTCAGTCTGCAATTAAACGACCTTCATCTTTATTTTAACTTGATCGATTTCTAAGCATTTAGCTTCATTTTCAGATGTACCAGTTCACAATAAAGAATCACATTAAGCCAGTTCACACATAATACAGCCACATTACTTATTGATTATGCGTTGACTTCCGTGACCTCTTCCGGCTTTTACATTAATTAATGTCCTACGTTCAAGTGAAAAATGTACATAAAATTACAGTTCCATATAATCACAAGCACGAAATACACTCCTGGAAATTGAAATAAGAACACCGTGATTCATTGTCCCAGGAAGGGGAAACTTTATTGACACATTCCTGGGGTCAGATACATCACATGATCACACTGACAGAACCACAGGCACATAGACACAGGCAACAGAGCATGCACAATGTCGGCACTAGTACAGTGTATATCCACCTTTCGCAGCCATGCAGGCTGCTATTCTCCCATGGAGACGATCGTAGAGATGCTGGATGTAGTCCTGTGGAACGGCTTGCCATGCCATTTCCACCTGGCGCCTCAGTTGGACCAGCGTTCGTGCTGGACGTGCAGACCGCGTGAGACGACGCTTCATCCAGTCCCAAACATGCTCAATGGGGGACAGATCCGGAGATCTTGCTGGCCAGGGTAGTTGACTTACACCTTCTAGAGCACGTTGGGTGGCACGGGATACATGCGGACGTGCATTGTCCTGTTGGAACAGCAAGTTCCCTTGCCGGTCTAGGAATGGTAGAACGATGGGTTCGATGACGGTTTGGATGTACCGTGCACTATTCAGTGTCCCCTCGACGATCACCAGTGGTGTACGGCCAGTGTAGGAGATCGCTCCCCACACCATGATGCCGGGTGTTGGCCCTGTGTGCCTCGGTCGTATGCAGTCCTGATTGTGGCGCTCACCTGCACGGCGCCAAACATGCATACGACCATCATTGGCACCAAGGCAGAAGCGACTCTCATCGCTGAAGACGACACGTCTCCATTCGTCCCTCCATTCACGCCTGTCGCGACACCACTGGAGGCGGGCTGCACGATGTTGGGGCGTGAGCGGAAGACGGCTTAACGGTGTGCGGGACCGTAGCCGAGCTTCATGGAGACGGTTGCGAATGGTCCTCGCCGATACCCCAGGAGCAACAGTGTCCCTAATTTGCTGGGAAGTGGCGGTGCGGTCCCCTACGGCACTGCGTAGGATCCTACGGTCTTGGCGTGCATCCGTGCGATGCTGCGGTCCGATCCCAGGTCGACGGGCACGTGCACCTTCCGCCGACCACTGGCGACAACATCGATGTACTGTGGAGACCTCAAGCCCCACGTGTTGAGCAATTCGGCGGTACGTCCACCCGGCCTCCCGCATGCCCACTATACGCCCTCGCTCAAAGTCCGTCAACTGCACATACGGTTCACGTCCACGCTGTCGCGGCATGCTACCAGTGTTAAAGACTGCGATGGATCTCCGTATGCCACGGCAAACTGGCTGACACTGACGGCGGCGGTGCACAAATGCTGCGCAGCTAGCGCCATTCGACGGCCAACACCGCGGTTCCTGGTGTGTCCGCTGTGCCGTGCGTGTGATCATTGCTTGTACAGCCCTCTCGCAGTGTCCGGAGCAAGTATGGTGGGTCTGACACACCGGTGTCAATGTGTTCTTTTTTCCATTTCCAGGAGTGTATTTATACACAGATATTTTCCATTTTATGTACGCTTAGTATCATCTTATGGTCTTCGCAATTAGTTTATACGTTAAATTTACAACCATCTTACGCTGCGGGATCTCAAAGTTCCACTAATGCGCTTTACTTAAACTGCAGCATTCGTCGATATGACTATGTAAGTGCTTCATCGTTCAATTAGGGTGGAGACAACTGCGACTACATCCGGCTGCTCAGTGCGCAAGCACCCTTGCACCTCACATCAGAGACTGAACACCTTTCATGCCACCACAATCAAACCACAAGGTCTCATTTACATAACGCCCTGTCTGTGCCCATATGTTAAGAAAAAACATTCACATACTCCTTCACTGTCGCTGCTGTCCGCCTCTGGAACAAGGTGACCCGCAACCTGCGCACCACTCATTGCTCACTGCTTTTAAGATGCATTTTCGGAACGCTTCCTTCTCGCACAGGCACCTCCTTCTGTCACCCTCACAACGTTTTCCACCAAAATTAACATATCAGGCCACCTTCCTCCGTGTAAATAGCAAAGCCAGTGCTATTACCTGCTCCCAGTTATGTTCGTTTCTCCTTTCCTTTCTCTGGGAGCCACGTCACCTCGTTTCGCCTTATATTCCATCATATTCTTTAATTGTGTATTATCACACCCCTCTTTCCCTCCTTCTTCCACCCCTTCCTCTCATCCTCATTGCTACTAGCTATCATAGTTGAAAAAAACTTGCTTACCGTAACTTCTGATTATTGTTGTACGTACCATGTACGAATTTAATTGTCTATGTGTATGTTTTTATCAGTATTGCTGTACTGTAGTTTTTAATTTCTAAATGTAATGTAACATGTATGCCATAGTGTATGTGATGCAAAATATCAAGAGTATCTGGTTAAAAAAATTCAACAGCCGAGATCGCATAAATATTTCTTTATTTAAAACAACCGGTTCCGACAGACTTTGCTGTCATCTTCAGGTATTAAAAGATTTTTTTGTTATGCAACGTGTTCATTCTATGTTGGACCACACGCCAAGTTATCATGTGAAGAAAAATCAGCACATTATAAAAGATTTGTCATAACTAAAATATTTAAAAACATAAAGCACCTTTTGCAAATGCCCGTGAACATATATATATCACTCACAGATGCTTGTTACATCACGAAAACACGGTACACAGTAGTGTGTTTTTGTGGCGCAACAAGCATCTGAGAGCAATATATATTCGTACATGTGGATATGGCTATTTGCATAAGGCGCTTAGTGTTTTTAAATATTTCAGTTATGACAAAGATTTTACAATGTGCTGATTTTTATCCACATAACAACTTGGAGTGAGGTCCAACATAGAATGAACACGTTTCATAACAAAAAGATTTTTTAAGCCCTGAAGATGACAACAAAATCTTTCGAAACCGGTTGTTTTAATTAAAGAAATATTTAGGCGCTCTTGGCTGTAAGTAAATGAGAACATACAGTGATTGTTAGATGTAAGAGAGAGGGCCCGATGGACCTAAGCCGGCCGGAGTGGCCGAGCGGTTCTAGGTGCTATAGTCTGGAACCGCGCGACCGCTACGGTCGCAGGTTGGAATCCTGCCTCGGGCATGGGTGTGTGTAACGTTCTTAGGTTAGTTAGATTTAAGTAGTTCTAAGTTATAGGGGACTGGTGACCTCAGAAGTTAAGTCCCATAGCGCTCAGATCCATTTGTACCGTTTTTTTTGACGGACTTAAACTTGCGAGTTTAAATACATCAGTAAATGAATAAAGATAAAAATTTACAACATGGTATTACGTCACGTCGGGAAACGGTGTTTTCGGGTTTTTAGATTTGCAACAGACGAAAACTTATACTTCTACATGCCAAAGTTAAAACTGTGTTGTTCATGCAGTGAGAACATAATACGGTAAATAAGTGTTACTAAAACCAACAAGTAACTATTCTGTTCAATACACAATATTTTACGCTGTTTTGACATGTCTTTAGACATAATATGTGAGAGTTATTATGCTCTGACACTGACGGAAAAAGTCGTAACACCAAAAGGTAATTAATGTAGAGTAATCAGATTTTGGGAATACATTTGCCTATGTAACGTATTTAAGTGATCAACATCTATAGGCAACATATTAACGTAAGAGCGAGATATGCCATTGCAAATGTGAAAGGCTGATACGTTGATTACTCGTGTCACCGCCAGAAAACTGAATGTAGGTATGCAAACGTGCATGCATTCTGCTGTATTGGCGCTGGATGTCAGTTTCTGGGATGCCTGTTGCACTTTATGGACAGCTAATGCTGATCGTCGATGACCTGGAGTTGTCGTCCGATGATCCACTCTGCCCTCCAATGAGCTCTCGCTTGACACAAATGGTGGTGGTTTGAGGTGAGTGGAATGCACGCTACAGGACGTGTGGCTCAGAGCTGGCCTTGGAGTAGCCGATTTGTAACAGTTCGTTGTGTCACTGTGGTGTGAACTGCTTCAGATGCAGAACGATGTGGCAGAGCCATATAACGGAACATGACGGTCGTTCCTCGCAGTAGTGTCACGTGACCGTTCGGAGCCCGGTCTTCTTGGGACCGTACGTTATCGTGGCCACCGTTGCCAGCAGTCATGTGCAGCGGCTACATTCCCGCCAAGTGTTTCTGCAGTATCGCAGAAAGAACATAACAGATTCTCGTATCCCATTACACGGCCTCGTTCATAATGAGGTGTTGATAATGGGGTCTTTGTCGCCTTAAAGGTGTTTTTGACTAACATCAATTCACCACGTCCAATCCCAAAGGATACCAACGATCACAACCGTTACAGCGTGTATTTACAGCAAATCTGGTCTTCAGAATGAGATTTTGACTCTGCAGCGGAGTGTACGCTGATATGAAACTTCATGGCAGATTAAAACTGTGTGCCGGACCGAAGCAAAGGTCCCGAGTTCGAGTCTCGGTCCGGCACAGAGTTTCAATCTGCCAGGAAGTTTCAAATCTGATCTGCTTCGTCATGGTGGTGCTACTAGCGCCACTCTTATGCGACTGACACGAAACTTTCAGAAGTAGAAACACGCATACCAACTTTCGTTTATGACGCACAACTCTTTCTTGATGTTGCGATTTTTCTTTCCGTCAGCGTGTAAGACACAAACACAAGTGGGAATGGCGCTGTCACGTATAATAATGAAGTACTATCGAAGAGGTATTACAGTTTGCTCTAGGTCTACCACACTATTATCGCACCAACAGATGGATCACACTTGGTAACCACTGTGTACAAATATATACTATATTTTACGAGTTAAGCTGTGCTAAAGAAAGGCAAGAGACGATGTTATAGTAAAATAAGGTTACAAGATTATTATCTTCCTCAGATAACTTTAGGATCTCATGGGACATCCCTGAAGAGTGCGTCTTACATAATCATCTCAAAATTCTTTTATACCTCTAGAATGATGTAATTTGTCAGCGTGACGAGGTGACCGTGACTGAAAAGATTGGGGACATTTCTTCTTAGCTCTTCGACGAGAAGGCCTCGTAGCGCTGCACAATATTCCTTGGTTATTGTTCTGCGGTAAGCATTATCTGTGCGCATCCTGAGAGACTATTGTCTTGACACTTGCTGCTGGGGATAATAATGGGTCTTTTTTTGCTATACTTTTCTTTGCTGTAGATAAGGGCAGAAGTAAGATAAAATAAACGAATTAATAAAAATTATAAATGGATCTACGTATGCTTGTATGTATATATTCGTAAGTATGTATGTATGTATGTTCCACATCTCCTTCTAAACCACTGAACCGATTTCAATTAAAATGGGGACATGTATCACTTACTGTCTGGAATGAATCGCTGTGGGGTAAGAACCACCCACCCATCAAACGGCTGGGGGTGAAAAAGCTGTGCAGCCCACGATGTGTGAGCACCCATAGTTTAGTCATCCAGTATTTCAGAATGAGACGACTTACAGACTTACGACAAACTCTATATATAATTTCAAACCTTCTCGAAACTTTTTCTCCTTGACAACCGCCACAAAATGATGAAAGAAAAAAGTTTATCGCTTACTACGTTGTCGCTGTCCGTTCAGTAAAAGTGCTTCATAAAGCATGACGTTTTAAATTATTATTTCTTTACTACTAATTGTATTAGTGACTTGACAGACTGTATTCACATATACCACTGAAAGTACCAGCAAAATTGCATCATTGTACGACACTCAGTTCAGGAGATATGATGTCATAAACACTGAGATGCACGAAAAACTACTGCATTCGGCAAGGCATTTAAAGTTATTACTTCGTTGCTACTAACTGCATTCACCACACTTTTCGTAGGCAGTATCCACATCTGACGCTGAATGTTCCTACAGAATGTATCATTGTACAACACGTACTTCAGGAAATATGAGGTCATAAACATTGAGATGCGCGAAAAATTTCCGCATCATGCATAACGTTATCATCTATTACTTCTTCACTACTAACTGTATATGCGCGACACATTCCGCAGAACAGCCACATATAACGCTGGATGTACCAGCAAATTATATCATTGCACAACAGATTGTTTAGGAGAGACGACGTCTTAAAAATTGAGCTGCGTGAAAATTAAACTGCAGCGTGAAATTTGGCAGACATGCAGATAGAATATGTGTACAAATACGAGTGAAAAACGTTAACCATATACGAACTATGTTTGACATGTGTGTATGTAGGTGAAGCCATGGGTAAAAAGCTCATCATAAACCCCTAGATCGATTTCTATTAAATCTGATACACATATTAGCTACGAAGTGGAAACAAATGCTATAGGGGTAAGAACCAGCAGCCTGATATTGGGGTGATCGCGAGAACGTGGAGAGATAAAGAGGGAGATCGACAGACAGCGAGAGAGAAGGAGGTAGGCACAGATGGGAGGAGGAGGAGGAGGAGGAAATGAAAAGAGAGAGGGCGAAGGGGAAAATGGATGGAGAGAAGGAGGGCTAGGAGATGGACAGAGATAGGAAAGAGTAGGGAAGGGATAGAGAGAGGGGGAGGAAGGGATAGGTAGAGAGACGACGGAGGAGGAGTAAACAGAGAGATGCGGGAGGAGGAGATCGACAAATAGAGTGGGAGGCGGAATTAGAGGAGGGAGAAGGAGGAGCTGGACAGAGGGGGAAGGAGCAGATGGACAGAGGGGGGAGAAGCAGATGGACAGAGACAGGGGGGAGGAGGAGATGGAGAGAGAGAAGGAGAAGAAGGAGATGGCCTAACAGAAGAATGGAATAAATGCATATCTGGTTAACACCGGATACTCAGCTAGTAGATAAATAAATGTGCATACCACAACTTGTGATTGATTGAAATAACTGTGTTCATCATAGCTGAACTGGCAGACAACTATATATCGATATAACTATGATGACGACTACCTTCATTTGAAAAATGGAAGAAAGGTAGGTGCATAGCTTAGCATAAACGTCGCGGTCACTAGTGACGGAACACTGTAGTGATCTGCATAACCTGTGACTTTCCTCACACTGAGAAATGACGACTGGTACTCTCCTATATCGTCTTACTGCCAGATTTCGGAATTCACAGAACAGTTAATGAACTGAGTAGTTTGTGTGTGATAGTCGCTCTGTAACACAACGATCTGTTACATTTGTCATCACTCATGGCAATATGGCCATGTGACTTCTTTGTCTTGATGTAAATTATTCCAGGGCATTTTGTTGCTTTTGAATACTAAAACATGGCAAATACACTGGTGAGCACGATGTAAAGACGAAAGTAAGTTTCACATGATGTGTCAATGCTAAGTATCATAGCTCGATGAAACTTGGGCCATACATATAAATAACTGTTACAGTATAATGCAGTAAGTACAGGAAGAAATACGCAATGAGACGAGCAGAAATGACTCATTTATTCAAAGACAATAATTACACTGAAGCCACCGCGATTTACGATGGTCCCCTGGACATAACAAAAGGCGGGTCATGATTATTAACAGGGCGTGTGCTCACCACGGACGGCAGTGCATGCTCTCAAACGTGCTCCCATAATGGCCACAAGGTTGGTAAGCAGTTTCTGTGGTATGTCGTTCCAATCCTTCACCAGCGCGGTTGACAAGAGCTGGATGACCCTCTGTGTATATGGACGTGTTGCAACGTGTCTCCCCAACGCATCTCACACGTGCTTTATGGCATTTAAGTCGGAGGACGGGCAGGCCAGTCCATTCTCAGAATATCATTTCGGTCCAAAATGAAGTTCGGGCCGAATGCTCCATCGAAAATACGCACGTGGAGATGGAGTACAGTGACACATAACGCTGACCGATGTGTGTACGGTGTTCAAAGATTTGGAGGTCAGTACACCCATACAACTTTATGCCTCTCCATACCATAACATTTGGATCACCAAAACGATCACATTCGACAATATTCCTGGGTGCATTACCTGTTCCCACCTATCGCCGTATCAGGGTACGTTCAGAATCGCTACACAGATTGATTTTTTCGTACTGGACTGGGGTGTTTGACTATTAGAGGTATAAACTAAAGAAGCGAATAGATGGTACTCAAATAATGAAGTAGTCATAAAAAAATTGGTCCATAGCCTAATGGTTTCCACGATAAAGTGTATTTACAAGTGCAGTCTTGCCTATTTTAAAGTCGTGTCTACTTTATGTCCTGCAACACAAGCTAATCGACGGTTTGGATGATGTCCCTTACGGTGAAAACATATGTGGTACATGCAAGACGATGCACAACAGACTTTCATGTCGCTGTTTGGTATTACGTAGCACAAATCTTCGAGAACAAGCGTATCAGTCGGGTTCACCAATACCATGGCTTCCCAGGTCTCCCGACTTGAACTACTCGGATTTTTTTGAGTGGGGGATATTTAAAAGCTTTGTGGTGTTACAGCTTGTGAATAGTGCAGACGAACTCCAGGGACGCATTGTGCATGATCGTCAATGCATTTGGAACACGCTAGTGATTTCTGAACGAGCGTGGCAATGGCGACGAGAGATGCTGAAGCCTGCATTCACAGTAATAGTTGCCACTTGGAACACGTGTTGTAATGTGTTTCTGCCCAAGTGAATCTCTGCAGTTCGAATCCTTGCGGGCTCTTCATGCACTCATTCGTAATACGTCATATCGGTGAAGCCATTGGTTTCCGGACCTTTGTTTATTAGAATTGTTTGTTTCAACATCCTCTACTAGCACCTATAATAGTCGAACACCCAGCAGATGCAATATGGAATATGTATTTAACGTCCACTAGGGCAAAGCGTCAAATAAATACAAGTTGCAAATCCGCGCCAGCTTCTGTGACTTTCTATAATCAATTTTATTGTTATTAAGATGCGTTCGCCACTGTAGGATTACTAAAAATGTTCTAGACACTTTCACGTGATTGTAAAGAATATTTGTATCGAGGTATTACATGATTACTGTATACGCAACTTCGCTGCCAGACCAATAGATAAGGCATTTAGCGTAATCAACATGGCACAGAATGTTTCCTGTGTTGCCTTTTCAATACATATAATTATGCAGCACTTAACCTTAATACATATATCTTTTACAATCACTTGAATGTGTCTACATCATTTTGAATAACCCTGAATTTTTTCTCCTGTAAGAATCTCTTCATTTCTGGATATATTGTACCTCTGTCTTCTCTCTACAGTTCCCTGATTTGTTAAAACATATCCTATCGTCATGTCCCTTTTCCAGTCACTGTTTTGCACAAATTCCTTTCCTCACTGATTTTGCGGGGAATTTATCTTAATTATCCTCCAATAATATCACATCCTAAACCCTTCCATTTTATTCTATTACGGTTTCACTGCAGACCTTGATTCACTTCTGTACAATGTTGTGATCCACATATAATCTAAGAAATTTCTTTCACAAATTGAGGATACGTTTAATGTTGTGTGAGTCGACTTTTTTATGAGGAATACCATCTGTGTCCGTGCTAGTCCGATTTTTATAGCCTCCTTGCTTTGTTCCTCATGATTTATTTTGCTGCCACAGCATTACAATTCCTTCACTTTGTCTGCTTCGTTGTCTCTAGAATTGATATGTTTATCGCAAAACCCACTACTGTTACTCATCATTACCTTCGTCTTCTTTTCTTTTAGTCTCAATCCACGTTCTGTGCCTATTAGAACATTCATTCCATTCAACAGATCCTGTAATTCGTCCACACTTCCACTGAGGATAGCAATGTCATCAGCGAATCTTGTCATCGTCATCTGTTCCAGCTAATAATTAAGGCTATTGCAGGAAAGTTCTTTTATTTCTGTCATTACTTTCTGATGTACGAGTTGAACAGTAGTAGAGAAAGACTGCGTTCGCTTTTGATCTCCCATTCTTATTGTTTTCTCTCGGCTCTAGTACATACTACACATTACCACTGAATCTCTGTACCTTCCACCGTCGTGTCATTTCGATAAAGCCTCACTGCGGCTCAGCTGAGAGTGAACGAATCACGAACTCGGTAAAGAACTACTTGCAAGGCCCTATCACTGAATTATGAACGCCCGCATCTCGTGGTCGTGCGGTAGCGTTCTCGCTTCCCACGCCCGGGTTCCCGGGTTCGATTCCCGGCGGGGTCAGGGATTTTCTCTGCCTCGTGATGGCTGGGTGTTGTGTGCTGTCCTTAGGTTAGTTAGGTTTAAGTAGTTCTAAGTTCTAGGGGACTGATGACCATAGATGTTAAGTCCCATAGTGCTCAGAGCCATTTGAACCATTTGAGCCAATTATGAACACCCACTTATAGAAATCAACCGGAATAAGGGACAGAGCTACCTCACTGATAAGAAGAACGGAACCTTACATCTTCCTTCAAGGGAAGGCACTACACAGATACACAACTTAAAATCACATGACAGTCATGGTTTGCTAACCTTGTCTTGAGGAGGTGATAACCATTATTATTACAGTGAGAATGACCCAAGGCAATTTCTCAACATACGAGTCTCTACAGAGAATTCCTTTCTTGGATTCCCCTAATGGTGTCTTGAACAGCAATTCTCTGGATTACCATATCTTGCAGGTACGGTAGTGCACTTAAAGAAATGTTTTATATTAAATGATGAAGAGGAGTGATGTCCTCAGCCGCCATCCATCAAGTCTCTCCTGTGTAGTAACATTTCACAAACAAACGATTTTCTTTCTGGAAATATTTTTACTGCGAACATTACATTTTGGTTATTACATGTGTTCACAGCATTTGTGGGATAATACAATGCCTTAGACTATGTAAGAGGGAGTAAGAGGTTCACAGTTTTTCGAAGTCTGGGTATAAAGTACAAGGTCAGAGAACATATACACAGCACAAGAAGGAATAATAAAAATGGGACACGAAATACGGGTTTGTTTTAAAAAGGGCATAAAATAATATCACCACTATTATTCAACCATTATACCAATGAATCAGATAAATAAGTGAGAGGAACTTTTGGAAGAGGAGTAAAGCTAAAAGGGGAACAGATAGCAACGCTTAGCTTCGTGGGCGACATACGCGTTCTGCCTGGGTCTGAAGAAAGACACATTGAAACAACTGGACAGCATACTTAGCAAACAGTGTGGCTTAAGGGTAAACATAGCAGACAAAACGGAAGTGAAGTGTAGAAGAAAGGACAATAATGCCTTGCCTAACATCAAAATTGGGAACTGTGCAGAAGGGGAACAAGTGGAAGAATGGTCCTATGTCGAAAGTAACATTAAATCAGAAACGTGGCAGAACTGATATGGCAAAAGTGATGAAATCTTTCTTCAATAAAAGTTCTCTTCTGTCACAGATGCTGAAGTCAGGAAGAAACTGATGAAAGTGTATGCCTGGAGCTTAGCATTGTACTAAAGTGAAGCATGGAACACCGGCAATTCTGGAAAAGAAGAATATGGAAGCATTTACAATGTAATGTGATAATATAGAAAAGTTTTTTAAAATGATGTTTACGGATGAAGTACAAGCCGAAGAAGTAACTGAGATTATTGTGTCTATAGGATAGTGACCTAGCAACACATGATGTTTCCTGATCGTCGTTTCAATCAATTTTAAAATCATATAAAGTAATGCACATTAAAGACCATTGTTAGCGGGTTCCAGCAATTTCTACTGCTTCTGGTGTTGTGAGATATAAGGCTCTGGTCTGTCCGGCATTTAAAAATATATTTTCTACACATTTAAGTGCTATATAATATATTGTTAATCTTCATTTACAGAATTTTATAGCAAGTGAAATTTTGTATATTTTTCAAATTAATTATGTAATGTATGGACGGTTAAGCCTTATTTCGTCAACAGTTCGCAGTCTTGTATCTTGAAACGGAGGAAGGATGTTTTTTACTGGGGAACATGTTACATTTGCATACGAGTTGAGTTTATATATTCTCTTAACAATTTTACCTATCTTAAAAACGAAAAATTGTGATAGCTTCCAACAGCGTCTATGTGAAAATATATTTAACTTGTAAATTGTTTTTGATAACATTTCAGATTAATAATACATAATAATAATACATAATTAAACACCAACAATCAGTAAGTGACCAAGATAGTCCATTAAACAGAGTATTGACAAGATATTCTCAGCTGCAATGCTTTTAAATTTTGATCAAGTATTTGTTCCAAGGTACATGACCTGTATTCAGATTTGGAGAAATATTACTTTTCCCGAGTAATTTTTGTAATTTTAGAAAAAAACTGCAGTATCTAAAAAGTAAATGACAACATTTTAAAATGGAATAAGAAAATATATTAAACTTCTATTACTTGGCTGCCAGGAAGGTGTTCCTAGGTACAGTTACGTCTTCTAATAAAAAGAATAGATGAGGTATGAAATCTGTAGACAAGCCTTACCAGAATAAGGGGCAGTTTAGTTCGACATCTACGGCATCCAGGCATAGTTTACCCGGCGCTGGAACGAGCTAAAGAGGAACCAAGTGGTAGCGGTATACAAAGACTGGAATGTGCAAAAGACGGTGGTGGGTGTTCCTGATAGAATGATGCTTCATTTTCCTTTGTTTGACTATAAATATTAGTTACAAGGGCTGTACTGATTGAGAGTTCGGCACACAGCACAAACATCTGGCTGTTTGCAGGTATGTGAAGACCGAAAACTGTAAAATTCTGCGAGTCCTTGAATAAAGCCAAGTGTTTCGTCCTATTGAGACATCTCGTAAGTAGCAAGTGGGCCCGTTGAGTGCACTCACAGGTAATTTAACATGTTTTTATTTTCTTATAAACAGCTAGGCTGAGAACACTAGCCATGTAATTACTAACATTTTTTATAAATGGATGCAAGCTAACACACCCTCAAAAATAAAAGTTTTCAAAAATTTTAAATCAAAATTCTATGCTCCAAATCATACATCAAATTCTTTTTACCATACATTACTACATACATAAGTGTATCTTTTGGAATTTTTTCATTAAAATTTGAATACGATTTCATTGTTGTTTTCTGAGTAGCTAATACATTCATTCTTCTAGACATATTTATTACATAGATAGGATAATTTTGAATAAAATTAAATGGACTCACATTAACATCAGCATTCATATGTGTAATTTCTTAAAATCTAGGAAATCATTATTAGCTTTTAGTTAATTATTCAGTGGATCTAGATTCCACATTTCTTGAGGAAAAACTTCATTTCTCCATTTTTCAAGTATGTGTTCTGTAATTTCATACTATCGAATAAGGAAGAGTCAACCAACTGATTATTTTTCTTTTTTTGTCTGGAAAACAACGAAGATGAAATAAGGAACATCAAATTCTGCAGAGTTATAGAAATTTGTAATATCTATGTCAAAATTTATTTTTTCATCCATCCAGCAATTTGTACAGTTTGTGGTTCAAAGAAACATATGGCAATTTTTGGATTTTTAAGTCTATCTTGTTCTAACTCAAGCGAATATTCTGGTTCAAATTTAACAACAGGAAAACGAATTCCCATTGATTCTACAACAATATTACCTTCTTTTGGAAGTGTAGTCACATCTTAAACACCAGTATTATTTTTATCAGCCCAACGGAAAATAAAATCTCCAGCACTAGATAACCACATAAAATTTACTGTTAAATCTCCTTCCCACATCTTTTCTTAATAATCCATAAAAAATCCACCTAATAATTTTAATGGATGAAGTACTTCATTTTTCTTACTTTTTATCTTTCCATTATTAAGAATGTGGGCTTCCATGGTTACCTCATTGGCTATAGTCGAAGTCAATCAAATAAGAGCCGATGAAAAATAAACGGAAACTCCATTCTAGATAAAATATTGTTACCTTTCTTTATGGTGATAACATCAAACAGTTTTGCTACACAATTATTGCATGATTTTTATTGGATAATCTGTACCATCAATTCCAATAATACTGGAATTCATGTACAATTGAGCATGATTTGGATGAACTAAACCATCTCTAATATTTATATTAATCTCATGTTCTTGTTGGGGAGATTCAAATTATTTTTAGTTTTCTCATTCACAGGGAACATGTAAAACTGTTAACATTAGACTTTGTTCATGATTTATTTAAGAGTAAAATATATTAAGAAATTTCTAAAATAACAGTTACAGTATCACCATTAAAGTCAATAAAATTATCATTTTTGTCAGTTATAGTAACTTCTAAGTCCTGAATTGGTTCAAAAATTGGAATATTTACAGGATAATTGGGTTCATGAATTATTGGTCCACCAAATTCTGCATTAGGTTTGAATGAGGCAATAATATTAGTTTCTCTGTGAAAATGATCAGTTTGATTTACAAACATTTTATCAGCAAGCTTAAAATTTATATTGATTAATTCAAATGGAATAATTTTAGGAACATCTTTAGCTACAGCTCTTTCTTTAGCTTCAATAACTTGATTACTAAAACTAAGCACACTTCCAATGCTGTCTTTTATGTCCATATACAATTTTACATCTCTTTCTATAACATTTCTGTTTAAAATTTCATCTGCTTTAATGTGAATATTTACCTTCTTCAAATGAATAAATTTTTGTAAATTTTTGAAACTGCACTGACCTACAGGAATTTCTATCGTTTCTCCATCACAGTAAAGTTTATTATTTCTCTATGTAACATTCGGATTTAGGAAAGTTGAATAAAAACCAACTAATGAAACACTACTAAAACTGTCCTGTATAGGTACAGTTAACCTTTTTTGAGAACAAATGACTTACCACTTAATTGAAATTGGTGACAGCCAAAGCTGTCTTTAGACTGCTTCAGTTTACTCATTTACTTTTAAAAAAATTTATTAATAAACGAGCAAAACTGATTGGGAACCAAAAATAAGACTTCCAGAAAAGAAGTCGAAAAACAAACATGGTAAACTTTTACCAAATTCTATTAGATGTGCAGTAATGGGACCATGTGGATGTGGAAAAACAACATTAATGATTGATAGTTATATTTTAGCTCCAGGATGGCTGAATTGGAATAAAATTAATCATTTGTACATTTACTCAAAAAGTTTAGATCCACCAAAATACTTTGAATGTATTAAACAATGTAAAAATATTGAACATGAAATTAATGAAAAAATTGTTAGTTTTATTGAAAATAACGAAGAAATCGTTCCATTAGACATAAAGGAATATTCTGTTTTCACATAGCTCAAATTTACTAGAAGATACCAAAACAATTAGTAAGAGATAACTTAAATTTTTTAAATATCTTTAGACAGGATGACAGAAATTTAAATCATATTTGCCATGAATGCCATTCATAAATCAAATTCAAAATTTCATAACAACATAAACTTAAAAATATTTTAATGAATGTTTTTTTATTCTTAATAAATGTTTGCAAAATATGATACAGAAATCGTTAAAAAAGCTAGACAGAACGCCAGAGTAAAAGAACAGTTAGAAGAAGAATTTTAAAAATGGAAAAAAACCAAGAACAGTGTATGAAAAATTTAAAAAAGATCAACCAGTGATCAATGCCATTGAACAACTAAAACAAGGAATTGAAGGATTAGGTGACAATGTTTTAAAACCAATTGAAGAAAACAGAGAAGTTGAAAAACAAATGATTCCATATCATTATCATTTAGATGATTTTAGAGTTTTATCACCAATAAAACCATTAAAAGATTGGTCTGATGATATTCCAGGAAAATAGCGATGTTAATAAAATAAATATAAGTGAAATAATGCTAAAATATGTAAACCATAGTGAAGATACTACCTTTGGATTAAGACCTCTTGGTACCTCTAAATATATAGGAAGATTACCAGTAACATTTTGGAGTAGATTTATCAAATTATGCAGATATATTATACAATTCAGGAGCATTGTGTTCTAACAATAATCCAAATAAAATAAAATCAAGTAAAGGTTATAAACATAGATATCTGATAAAAGCAGTTGTTGAAGACTATTTTCCAAACTTCAGAAGACTAACTATAAATTCTAGTTCACCTGAGCGCAGCTCTAAGACTGCTTCATCTGTGACCAAGAAAGAAGGTGAAGGCTTAGTTCAAAAATATACAGAAAAACCAATTGCTGACAAATAAATTTAGTGATTTCGTCGTCAACAATCCAAAATACATTCCATATTTAATTAGAATTATGAATAATCTTCCTCATACATTTTGGAAGAGCGCAAAATATGGTAAAGGGTTAGTCAATTGGGTTTTAAATAATGCACCAATGCCTGAAATACATTTACCAGGATTAAATTACTGTGGGCCATTTACTAAGATTTAAGAAAGACTAGCATGTGTTGACCCAGGAATAAATCCATTTGATGAAGCTTGTAAACAGTATGATATTGCTTATCATGATCATAAAGATTTAGAAAAAAGACATGAAGCAGATAAACAACTTCAATTTGCTACAAAAGAAAGAATCCATGCAAGTGATGCTTCATTTGGAGAAAAAGTTCCAGCAACAGCAGTTAGAGGAATGATGTATGGAAAACGAAAATTAGGAATGGGATGCAGTCCTCAGCCTACTTCAGCTGGCACTGGCTTAGGCTCGATGACAATGGATGGGGAGTGTAAAAATTTCATTTTATTACATTTTTAATCTATATAAATGATCAATTTTACTATTGATTATACTTTGCTACCTAGTGGCAAAACAAAACCAAAATCAATTAAATTAAAGTTGAACAATTAAATGCAATTAAACCATTTTTAACAGATGCACAAAAGAGAAAAATAGAAAATAAAGTTAGTGGAAATTTACTTGTTACACTAGGTATTCCTGTTGTGAAAAAAATTTCTTGAATATCTAACAAAAAAGAAGGAAGATAAAGGACTAACACAACACAAAGGTAGATTTCTTCCATTATTATTAGCTACATTACCATAGCCAGCAACAATTGGTTCACTAGCTGGAAATGCAGTCATAAACAAGAAAAGAGCTGATAATGAATTAGAAGAACAGAAAAGACATAGTCAGGCAATGGAGAAGCAATCTGGCACTGGCGCTGGACTGAAGAAAGTAAAAAAAAATTCCAAAAAGTAATTGATAAATATCCTAATGCATTAATTAATTTCTATATAGAAAAGCAATTGAAAATTAAACACTTTCGTAGTGTATACATGACTGATGAATTACCAAATCATCCAAAAGAATATGAATGTTGAATAGTTAATTTAGATACATCTGATCATATTGGTACTCATTGGACTTGTTTTAATAAGGCTAAAAATTTAAAATTTGTTTTCGATTCATTTGGTGGTAATATACCAAAACAGCTAGTAAACTATTTTGGAAAAAATGAACTATACTACAATACAGAAAGAATACAAAATTTTGATGAAGTAATTTGTGGTCACTTGTGTCTATTTGTTTTAAAATTGTTATGTGAGAATTATAAGTTTAATGAAATTTTGGATTTGATAAGTGGACATTTATGGAAATAAAATAGGTCACACTGAAGGGCTTAGTGCACCTTCGTTTAGTCTAGAAAAAATTGGAGACCTAAAGATAGCCAATGCAATGAAACAATTTCAGAAAGAATTTAATGCCATTTTTAAAGTAACCGGAGGTTATATTGGCTTTAAATGTAGAAGACTTCCAAATGTAAATGATCCAATTGATGCAAAGGATGCAGTGAACAAACATTATTTCGATAATGAGATACCTGACTTTAGTCAGCATCTATCAAATGTTGTTACCAAACCTGAATATGCAAGCATTCTAACACAGTTCAATAATTATTGTACTAAAAAAAGTAGAAAAAGCATTTTCGGATTATTTCTCAAAAGCAGATTTAACTCCATACTTAGAAGAGTTAAGTAATGTTAAAGATAAGGTATATGATAAACAAATAATTTATGATAGGAAGCGAGCAAAAAATGTGCGATTTCATGCTTAAAACGATTATTGTTGTTGGTAAGAATACAAATAGAAATTTAAATTTTGATGATTTTGGTATTACAGTAAGTGTGACTGATAAGCTAAACCAAATAAATAATAATAATCAGTCAAATTTTCTAACTGTAAGATTGAAAGATTCTGTTAAAACAGTAACAGCTGATGTAAATACAATTGTATTTGGCGAAATAATTTAAAAGTTCAATAAATTTTATCTATGTATATATGGACAGCCACACTTCACAATTAGTCCTTAAGGATTATCACATTTATTGCTTGAAGTACAAAAAACTTACTGAGACACATAATCCACACAGAGTAGCAACTAAAAATGGTAGACAAAGAATTGAAGGTCTTTGCACAGTTTGTGAAAAGAAGAAAAGTAAATTCATCAAAAAAATTTTTGTAGGAGGTGGCAGTTTACCACCCCGTTTTATTTGTGAAGAAATCGTTAATGAGCTGCACAAGCCAATGAGAAAAACTTTTAGACAAAGAAATGTAATTTCTCTCAGTATAGATTATTTATGGCAAGCCAACAGACAAAATGGATTCGGGCAAGTTAAAAGGAATTTCAAAAATAAACAAAGGATATAAATATCTATTGACTGTTATTGATGTCTTTTCGAAATTTGCTTGGGTTGTTCCAGTTAAAGATAAAACAGGTAAGAATGAGGCTTATGCTTTCGAAAAAATTTTCATAGTTAGAAAGCCAAAAAATTTAGAAACATGTGATTAAAGGATTTCCCAGCAAAAACTGTTGATGAAGGTTTCTCGAGTCTCCAGCTGGGTGGTAGCGTTGATATCTCGCAACGTTTCGCGAAGTGTCATACTACCCATCTTCGCCACAAGACCCGAGAAGACTGGCTGGAGACCCGAGAAATCTACATCAATTTACAAACGGATAATGGTAAAGAATTCTATAACAAAGATTTTTAAAAACTGATGAACCAATACAGCATTAATCATTATTCTACTTTTTCAGAATTAAAAGCATCTATTGTTGAAAGATTCAATATAACACTTAAAGAAAAGATGTAGAAGAAATATGCTCTTCAAGAAAATTACAAATCGTTCGATCTAGTTTCGAAACTAGATGGCGAATACAATAACACAGTTCATAGAACTATAAAAATGAAGCCAACAGAGGTTAATGAAAATAACTATAAAATAGGTGTGATTGTGCCTATTGATAAGGCTAGTCAAAGACTGAAGTCTGCTTCAGCTAATGCTAAATTTAAAAAAGGAGATTAATTTAGAATCAGTAAATTTAAAGGACTTTTTGAAAAAGGCTATACTGCCAATTGGTCAATGGAAATTTTTCAAATTCAAGATGTGATTCATTCTAATCCAATCACGTATAAACTGAAAGATATTGAAGGTAATTTTTATGAGCAAGAGCTACAGAAAACGAAATATCCAGATGTGTATCTCGTTGAAAAGTTCTGAGAAAGAAAGGAGATAAAGTTTATGTTAAGTGGTTGGGCTTTGATAATTCGCACAACAGTTGCGTAAATAAATAAAAAATAATTTTATGAAATTTTCACAAGAATAATTAGATTTCTCTGGATTTTTGTGAGGGGACTGCCAGGCCTCCTTCAAATTTTTATAGTTATTAAATAAAATTTCTCTATATAAATGTACCAAACAGTGCGAATGAGGATAGGATACTGGCACTTTCATTCTTTCTATCTGTATCTTATTGTGATGATGATATAATATCTACATTCATAAATAAATTGATTGATGAAAGTCTGAATTATTTATATGATCTCAATGGCGATGAAATTTGTATTGTTTATGAATATTACAAGTGACAGTGCTAGCTTAAGCAGTCAATAAGTAATTGTAATTCGAATTTCTTTATGTGTAATCGGTTCTTTACTGCTTTTTCATAGTTTTACTTCTTTAAAGCAATTCCAAATCTTTGTGTTGTTAATGTGACATTCAACGTTTACTTGATTCAACAATTCAGATCTAGTTAAATTTAAATTATTTTCATTTACAGAATCATCAAGAGCTTGATTTATTTTCTCCTTCAATTCTTCTTCATCAAATAATTCTACTTCTTCTGACGTTATCAAATCTAAAGGATAAACTTCCTCTAAGTGATTTTTAGTTAGATCATTAATGTAGTTAAAAGGCTCATTTATGTGTTTATCATTAATTTAAGAATCTCGAGCAGTGATGTGTAAGGTAAAACGAAGATATCCTTAATCTTTTTATCTCAGAAGTCACCCAATAACTCGTGAATCATCTTTTCTGTTTTAGTAACATCATACACTTCATTGTAGAAGCAGATATAAAATTTATCTTGTTCATTGTGTGAAGAATTAAAATTGGAGTTTCGAATAGACAAATTTTCTTTCTTTACCACTTTAAAGTTGTTGATTAAAGAATATCTTTTTGAAGTAGCTATATAAGTGTACCAATTTTTTGTTTTCTGTTTGACTTTGTCTATGAAGACCTTCATGTTCATGTTGAATTCTTCGAGTCTTTTGTTTTCCTCTTTTAATTCTTCTTTCTCTTTTGATTCGATTGTGAGTCTGTTTTGAAGGTCTATGGCGAGTTGCTCATAATATATTTTATTGTTTGTTGCAGTTTATATTCTCCATATTGACGAATAGATGGTAAAATCTGATCACAAACCCAATCTTGAAATTGTTCAGCTAATGTCATTTTTTATTTCATAATTAAAGAATAAAGCCCAGTTTCACTAATAAAAATAGCTAATTTATCGTTACCTCTTAAGGTGAACGAATCATTCACCTTTAAATTCTCATAACTGTTACGACGATTCTCATGAATTGCTTTCTGTGTATTAATAAACTCTAATATTTCAGCAATATCTTTAGCTTGAAACCAAGGATTATTATTGTCATCAATAATCATAAAATCTTGTTAATTGTTGTATGTAACCTTGTTATTCATGAAGTGGCTGCTTAAGCAGCTTTCAGGTTGCACCAGGTCTACATGTGTTGCCATTTAAATAGAATGAAAACAATGTTGGTAAATTAAAATTAGATCAATTCAGTCTGAAGAAGATTCATTACATCATTAACCAGTTCTTCTTGTGTATAGTTATCCAAAGTGTTAAAGTAATTTCTATAGCAAACAATTCTCAAATTTTCTTTCATTTGATGATAAAAATTTATTGAATTTGGCACATAATCAATTTTTAAAATTTGTTCACTGTTTTGGTGTATATTTCTGATTAAATTCATTTGCCTTTGTACATTTTTTAATTGCACTCAGATTAAATTAAAATTATATAGTCTTAAAATGACAAAAGCTGGTCTTATATTTTCATTGTTTGTTTGAGGAATAACATGGGATTATAGCATATCTGTTTCTCTGTTTCTTTTCTTTATTACTTCAAAAGCCATGTTAACTGCTTCTCTCAAATTTTCGATTTATTTTTTATCCAATTGTCTGTAAAGATTCTATTTGATATTTATAAGCATCAATCATCTCTTTTCTAATCTTTTATTCACCATGTTCGCGTATTGCTGGGAAAACCTCATGTGTAACCCATTTTCTGAATGCTTTTGCTTCTTCTTTTTGTGTTTTTAATAATAGGCAATGTAATCCATATTCATTAATAAATATAGTTTTTATATCAATATTTTGGACGCCTTGTTTTACGGCGTCCATAAAATATTTAAATCTTTGTTTATCTTCATCATCCACATGTGACAGCGTTATTACCAAATGCATGGAAACAGGACCAACGCCCTGTTATTGGTTTTCTCGGTTGCCGAAAGACAAACACCGGTAGACACCCATCAGAGAGTGAAGAATGTGTATGGGGCAGCATGTCTGTCGAAAACCACTGTTGTGGAATGGTGCGCCAAGTTCCACTATGAAGAGTACGCTGTGTTTTAATGAGTGATAGTGTGGAGTGATCCGACGGCAAACTAGTGATCTTAATCCGCGTTCCTGGTTAAAAATAGCCAAAAATGGGACTTCAGTACATTTAATGATTTACTCGTATTATTTTTTTTTTTTTTACACTTCCATTGATGGCGGTTCGTACCTCATAAGTGCAGTGACCACACTGTGGTTAATCCAAGAAGGAGGAATCAAGTAAAACAATTTTCGTATTCTGAGGCAACGGAAGAAAGCCGTACAGTTTGGCCTTATGGAGGAGAACCAAATTTATGGCAGTATCTTATGTAATTTTCTTAATCTATTGCCTGAAGCATCTGAAAATAATCTGGGAGGCTTGAAGAAATGGAGAATTTAAGGTTTTGGGTTTATTACAGTTACTTGTATATGAGGGAAGTTTAGCTGCGTAAGAAACAATATTCTTAAATGCTGCAGATTTGACGAAGTGATCATCATAGGGGGTACCTCTATGGAAACAGGAGAGAGGATCTTACAAGTCTGTGTGTAATTCAACAACCTACACCAGAGATAAGCATTGCCAAGGGCAAAGAACGAGAGAGAAAATTGTTGTGACTCATTGACAGAAATTCACGATGCTGATAAACTTAAAGTGTCGTTAACGGATTTGCGCGGGACAAGAACAGAGCGAGAGAAAAATTAATGTGAAATACAATGATTGAAACAAGAGAACCAACACACTGTTCAAATTAAAACACAGTGGTGTAAAGAATGTAGCTAACGACATACGTGGCAAAGACTTCAGCAATTCAGAAGGAGTTTGGTACAAATAATTGGGGCTGCTAACCATTTCTGATCACGAACTAACTAGCCTTACGTCATAGTGCAGCTGCTCAGTGTGTCCCCACCGGCCAACAGCATTTCCAACACGTTCATCCAGTAGCACGTCCCGTCTTCAGTTGCTCCCCTTCGTTCCTCTACGGCCACGAGAGAACTCAATTTTGGCACACTTTCCCGCCTATCGCCGTTCGTGCTGCCGGGCAGAGCACGACGGTCCAATAGGCTCGCGTCCAAAGCGCCCCCTATGGATACCATGTTCACCCCTTTTAACTGACATTCTCTCGAAATATCTCGAAACTTCTACAGAAAACTTCTAGCAACCAACGTAAACAAACGCCCACGAATTCGACTCGAAAGATAGTTCCACCCAGACAAACAGGGCTCATGTTCTTAGCCACCATCTCTCTCCTTGTTCTTCGATTCCTCCTCCTGCTATAGTCCTCTGCATTCCAACCGTTCGGCACTCCGTTTGTAAGCTTGGAGAGAGCGGAAAATTCTCCTTTGCCAACAGCCAAATTAATAGAATGGATTTCATGCAAGAGTGGGAGTGTTCATGAAATACAAGCTGTTGATCATGAAGGAAAGTCAGGATTAAATAAAGCACATACTCGCAGATCACTTCAAAAAATGGTTCAAATGGCTCTGAGCACTATGGGACTTAACATCTATGGTCATCAGTCCCCTAGAACTTAGAACTACTTAATCCTAACTAACCTAATGACAGCACACAACACCCAGTCATCACGAGGCAGAGAAAATCCCTGACCTCGCCGGGAATCGAACCCGGGAACCCGGGCGTGGGAAGCGAGAACGCTACCGCACGACCACGAGCTGCGGACATACATCACTTCCTATAGGCATTGGTCCGAGTAGAAAATAATAAATATGACATATGAAAATGATGAAATGCCGTATCTAGTTGATAGGCTATTCTCTAATGAAAGATGCACTCAAATAAACGAACGTATTTCCCCGTGCTACTCGCGATTCCACTCAAGAGGCCATTCGATTTGGGGATACGAGGATATGAGGATACGCAGCAGCCAGCCAGTTACGGACCTCTTCACGCACCACAGCATAGTGTTTTACCAAACGGGTTATCTTCAACGTGGTGCGTCGGTGGAAATCATTGCCTCAATGCACACAGCGATTTTATCAGACTGGCATACGGACTGTGGACAGTACGGCCTTCGAACGGAAACTTTTTAATCATCCCTTATATGATAGCAATAATATTAAATGGTAATCATGCAACAGATTCAGATGCAGTTTAACTTTGGCAAGCAGGTGAATGATCTTATTCACACTACAAGTCTACCAAAACATCTGCGTGTGCATTAAATGAATAGGCCTCTATTCCACATTCACAAACAGTATTTTCTTTATATCCTCAGTTCTTCTCGATGTGGAAGCATAAATCATTCAATCTTCGTAGATGAATCACAAATCAGATGTGCATTATGAGGTAGGCCATAATAATTCCCTTCTTCCCAACGGTGCTGTAGGGGGGTCTTTTCCACGCTCAAATTCCTTGTGGCGCCTACGATCTCGCTACATGACGTAAACGTACTACTGTCGTTGAAGGAAACGTTAAAGGGAGGATTCTTGCCAAGTCACCTTTTTGACAAGGATCAAGATCTCTGCTTTAACATACGGAGACAATGTTACAAAATCACACAACTCTGACACAACTCATCATTGGGCAGCAGCGTGGTGGGGCTGTTGTTAAAACAATGGACTCGCTTTCGGAACGATCAGTGTTCAAATTTTGGACCAGCTATATGTTTCCTGAATCTCTTAAGGGACGTTTCGAGACGATTTCTTCTAAAAGGAATCGACCGACTCTCTTCCACACCCTTCCCCTATTGGACGTTACGATAATCCTAATCTCCCTTTATGTCCGCTTTATTGTGCAATACGAACTTGCAATAACTATCACTATGATTTGTAGTGTTTTAGCTCACTTGACGCAAGGGTTCTCAATGTTTCAAACAAAATTAAATTCTGGCATTCTGACTCCTTGTTTCGCAATAATTCGGCTTCGGATCTGCTTTATTTCAGTCGAGACTTGCGCAAGCACCTAAGCACACCGGCCAAAATAATTTGTTACCCCCAGAAGACATCACAACAATAACCTCTACGGATAATCGTCTCAGTTCATCTAGGATGAGTGTTGTTAATGCGTCAGGATTGGCCAGGAGGGGAAAGCAGTAGGCACCCGTTTAGGTGAAGAATAAAACATAGTTTAACCTGTTTGAAGTTTTAATGCCGTAAAGAAAGGCAGGCCTGGAGAAGCCGCCGAGACTGAATGGGCAGCCGCCCAAGACAGCAGGTGAGGAGGGCGTCTGATCGGTTTGGAAGCTGCCAGCAGAAGAGAGCGAACGGCGTGTCTGCTCCCGGCAGCCGGCCGCGCTTCCACCCCCACTTGACCACCTCCAAGCCTCCCTATTGGTCGGCAAGATCGTAGGACGCGGAGTTCGGTAGCGTTACCTCCTCAGCAACTCGTGAGTTTAGCTGCTGATAGTTCAACAAGTGAGATTCAGGGTGGTTCTATCCGGTTCTGGGCAACGTGACTGAGACGCTGCAGCTTACCGCCAGGCAGAAGGCACTGACGAACATAAAAATAAAAAATAAAAATAAAATTTTTATGTTAATAAATCCATTCAGTATCGGCCCTCACTGTTCAGTGTCCACAAGTTTCCCAGCTGCAACCACACGCTGATGATTAGATTCCACGGAGCTATGAAACTGCAAGAATGTTGATCGCTACGTTTCGCCCTCTGTCCCAAATAGTCCCAAACGTTTTCTATAGGAGATATAACGTGTGACGTAGCGGGTCAAATGAAGCGTGGTAGGCTACCAGAAACGTACGCTCGCAGCCCTGTGAACACGGCTGTTGTCGTCTTGGAACGAGGGAAAAGTGACCACGATGATGTAGAAGAAGGGGGAATTCTTTATCACCGAAAATGATGAAATTAACATGATGGTTACTGAAACACCACAAAATAGTCACAGAAATGGCTCATGCATGATCTACAACCTGCAGACCCTGCGGATTAAGTGCTTCATTGTGCCATCGGAAGTTTCAACACCTAGAAGCAAAATCACACCTCCGGTGAGATACTTTCCAGTTTCTGCGTTCTTTCGCCCACTGAAGAAGTGCAGTCTTTTATGTCGATGTAAGCAGAGACCTTTTATGAAGCTCTCTTCACGGTGGTCACACAGAAACAGCTTGAGATGGATCTAAATTTACTGATGCCGATAATTCATGTCAGATTTGAAGTCGACTGTCGTTCAGAACACTTCACACACGCCTCTGGACTTCCTGCATTGATAATAAATCTGACAAATTCATTCAAGATGTGCTCATGGGCACGTCCAATCACGATGGTACCTGTCTGCCATTCTGTCACGTATCCACACTGATGCACATTGCGGCGCTGATTACAAACAACCGGTTGACACATACGCACCACTTCACTGCCATGAAATACGAGGGCGTGCTGAAAAGTGAACTTCCGAATTTTTTATTCAGTTCTCGATAGCGATTGAGGTGTTTCACATTATGCGTATTACTCGGTCGACTTTCCTGCTTCGCTGATTCAAGCTGCAACACTTTGCCGTAAGAGGACCTCAGATTGCACCATGTAGAATGGCGGTGAGTGACGTAACTATGTCGGTGCATGAGAACTGCATGCTGAATCGGGCTTCGAGTTCGTCCACACATGGATACGCTCTCCTTTAGTATGATAATGGTGGACCACATACGACAGCTGCGGCAGCCGCAACAGTCCAACCGCTTAGGTTCACTGTCATCGATCATTCTCCACACCAGTGATGAGCAAATGCGCTAACGCCGGAGCAAGCGCCCGTTTGCGTGAGTGAAAAACAACGTGCTGTAATCGGGTTTTGAAATCCAAGGGTTCATCCACACATCGAACACTCCCACCTTTAGTGTGGTAGTGCCAGACCACACACGAGCGCTGCGATGGTAAAGTATTCCCCCATCATCGTGGTCACTTTTCCCATGTTCCAAGATGACAACAGCCGTGTTTACAGGGCTGCGAGCGTACGTCTCTGGTGGGCTACCACACTTCTATTGGACCGCTACGTCACACGTTCTTACTCCTATAGAAAACGTTTGGTATTATTTGGGACAGCGGGCGAAACGAAGCGATCATCATTCTCGCAGTTTCATAGCTCCACGGAATCAAATCATCAGCGTGTGGTTGGTTCAAATGGTTCAAATGGCTCTGACTACTATGGGACTTAACATCGCAGGTCATCAGTCCCCTAGAACGTAGAACTATTTAAACTTAACCAACCTAAGGACGTCACACACATCCATGCCCGAGGCAGGAAAAGAACCTGCCGCCCGCACTGCTTGCCGACGGTCGCTGTCAGCCAGCGGTTCCCCCTACACCTGTCCGCTAACATCGCCTGTTTGTTACCGGTACACGTGCGACAAGGCGTGCCTGATTCGTTGTTAATACTTCTCAGTAAGATTACATCCATTAATTTAACAGGTGTTTAATAAGAAAAAAAGCATGTGTTCTTACCTCATTGGTTTATGTCAGTGCTGTATTTGTGATCATGGAATTTTCGCCGAGAGTGATACTTTATTCTCATTTTCTTTATCCCTGAATCCCTCCAACCGCCCCCCCCCCTTTCCCCCTCCCCAGCGACCCGCGCTTCCATACTGTACAGAAGGACAGAATTTGGAAATCTGCAATGCATCGTACTGTTTGTAGTTGCTGTCAGACTATGCGGTGTATTACTTAGCGGCGCTGCTGTACTCGTTAGGGCAATACCAAGTGAAAAGATTATTCTTTATTTCTTTCTTGCTGTGTTTTGTCTCAGTCGTTAGTGTTTTCGAACGAAGTGAAAACGATTCATTCGAGCTCAGAGGAATGTGGAACATGATATCAGAAATAAAATTACCCTCACTGGCAAAAACGTAGGGAAATGACACGACTATTTTAAAAACAAATATCTGGCAAGCAAAGTCTTATGAGATTAGCTGGCGTATAAAAGTATGCACACTAGCATAAATTCATCTGCTTTTCTAAACAAATGTTGATAATTTCTCATTCGTTGACAAATTTTTGTAATACAAGAGAGGCTACACTTCTAAAAATAATATGTACGTGTTACATTTGCAGTGTCCTACAATTATAATTACTACTATGAAAAGAATACTTCTGACAGTCCTACATAGCTATAAATTCGAGCGTCAGCTGTCTATCGTATACTGTTGGCGGTCTTCGGTCCTTTTCGCGCATCTTGCCCGCACCGGCCCAGTTCTGCTCTTACAGTCTCGACTTGGCCCCGTTTTTCATCCCTTTCCAAAACTCAAAGAACACCTGCGAGGATCTCGCTTTGATAGTGATGAAGCGGGGCAAGCGGTGGTGAGCTACTGGCTAACTGTATGGAGAATCAAATATGTAGACATCAACACTAAAGATGTTAATAAAGTTTATTTTATTTAAAAAGCTTTAAGAGTCTTCACATAAAACAGTCGCAGACATTACTTTCCAGCACGCGCTCGTACATCAGCGTCAGAGACTCGTATGACCTACTGGTACCAGCTGTACACCATCAACAGCTATCGAGAGGAAGCGGTATGTTTTTTCAGTGGACTGTGTATTATTTTCCCTGCTAACGTTTGATCAGAGCCGGCGTTAATTTCTTCTATTTCTCACTGCTTCGCAGCGTATTATCTAGCACTTTTCTCAGTGGAAATATATTAAAAGCAAAAACCTGAGAATTCTGTTCCGCAACGTGCATCTCATGGCCACCAAATTTGCTGTGAAATCTTGCATAAGCCACTTTTTTGCTTTAGTTATGTAACAGAGCCTTCTGACGTAGAAATTATTAGCTCCGGGCACTACTGATTCAAACGGGTTCTAATAATGTCACGTTTCTTCCTCATGCCCAAAGTCCTACATCGTCCTCTCGGTAGCCCGCCTAGTAAATGATACGGTATTGTGCAGTTCTCGTCAAGACAGATAATCCCGAATATGATTCAGCTATCTGTCGCAAATCCGAAAGCTATTCGGGGTATGAATCAATATGTGGCTAAAAATTGGAGGAGAAGTGGTGTTGTAAAGTACTCTATCATATTACACACGTTCGTTCTGGTATGACATAACACTGAAACATCATGATAAATTGCCTGATGGGAAGGACAGAAATAACAAGGGAAAAACATGATTTAAGCTCCGAAGGAAAGTCCTTGCGACATCTAAATATTCTTTTGTTAAGACAGAATTCATGTCTCCCTTTGCAGATGCTTCAGTTTGAGAATTATGAAGATCAGGTTACAATATTTTCTTGTCAGTTCAAGCGTTTATACAATGAAAAGCTATCGACGTTGTACCCCATTATTAATTTTAGTTTAAAATACCCGTAAATGGCATGAGTGGACTACATCAGGCCGCATATTTGTTCATTTAATAATAATTTACAGTTTTCACCATCACTACCTATCGCTGGTGCTTCTTAAGTTGCAGGCAATATTCCACCGATTCAAGGAGACAACAACCCTATCCGCCATCTTTACACAGTCGAACTAAAGGGGTGAACACGAAGTTCCCGTTTGATGGCGTTGGTACAGCATTATGTAAGTACCGATATGTAGGCAAGGGATTAGTGTAGCGTGCGTGTCTTTCCGTCGAGCGTACGGTAAATGCGTCAGTTGTGGTCACTTTGTAACCAAATGAGTCCAGGCAGGACCAACGTGATGTCATTCTTTTCTTGGCTGCCGATGGACAAACACCGGTACATATCCATCGGAGAATGAAAAGTGTGTATGGCGCAGCACGTGTGGAATGGGTGGTGCAACTTCATGAAAACGCACGTTTCCATATCGCAAATTTAGTAACACAGACCGGCCGTAGTGGCCGAGCGGTTCTAGGCGCTACAGTCTGGAACCGCGCGGCTGCTACGGTCGCAGGTTCGAATCCTTCCTCGGGCGTGGATGTGTGTGATGTCCTTAGGTTAGTTAGGTTTAAATAGTTCTAAGTTCTAGGGGACTGATGACCTCAGAAGTTCAGTCCCATAGTGCTCAGAGCCATTTGAACCATTAGTAACACAGAGGTGAGGTCATCTTACGTGAGACACACTCGAGCACCCGGCCTATAATCCTCATCTGTGCCCCTGTGATTATCCCGCCTTCAGTTCCTTAAAAAGATCTTGATGGGTCGACGATTCCTATGGGACGAAGGTGTGCGGTAGGCACTTATGGACCTCTTATCGCAGCAGGACACGGTGTTTTCCCGAACGGGTATCTTCAGTGTGGTGCGTCGGTGGGGTGGTTGCCTCAATGCTCACGGCGATTGTGCCTCACTGGTATACCGATTGTGGACTGTACGGTCTTTGAACAAAAGCTTTGTGATCGCCTCTTACAGTAATGAAGTAAAGGCCACATTTTTGACGCAAGAGACAGCATTGATCTTTTTAATAATCACTCGTACAAAGTAGTCTCGATCTGGTTTTCTTTATTATACTTTGATAACTAAATTACTGGGGATGGATTGCTGCTACCGACATCAAATGTCATAACGAGGCGCAAAAACTGACAGTGGGAGCGACCGTCCGCCTGTCATTCGATACTGATGATAGTGTAGTTTGGCAGAGAATTTAAAAAACGTCATTCAGGCTATTTGACTTGCTGGAATTGGTCTTTTTGACATTTGCCGAAAAGTGGGACTCTTGACTCCTTCTTGTTCGCGCCTTAGTCTGGTTGTTTGCTTTTGCATCGTTTGTTATTTTCCTTTTCAGTTTGGTTAATTTCTTTGTGTTTGTGCTTCCGACATAAAAATAAATATATAAGCAGCTCCATCATCTTCCGTGAGCTTTCGCTGGGGGTGCAGAAATCTCGTATCTTAAAGTCGTTCTGTTGGTAGCCAAGTTCTTGATGACTATCCGGTTTTGGCCTTCCACGTGTAACTTATCTCGAACAGTGCCTTCTCAGTTGTTCGTTAGTTTAATTTCGCTCATCATGATGAATGTTTTCAGAAAGTCTGCACTCTCATGAATTACTGAAATAAAGAAACACTGCACTAGTTACGTTTCTCATGCAAATCACACATTTCTGGAATGTTTTCCAATTTTTAAGTGCAAATACTTCTTTTGGTATTTATATAATGTCTGCGTGTGTATTGTCCTTCCTCTCTTTTTCTACAATCGACTTTTTTATGGTTGTACACCAATCAAAAAATATAAATATTGTGATTTTTTTTTACAAATAAAAAGTAGTATTTTTTCTGCATCTAATAAAATGTATTGTGCCTGTTTTCTTGTGCAGAAATCCACCCACACCCAAACCATCACTCAACTTGTCGCTCCCGTGAAATCTAAATGTGGTACAAATATGCGGCGACGGTATGGATTCACAAAAAGAGTTTGGATACAGTTAGAGGTGCTCCATTTTTTGTGATTTACTCTGTCACATGTAACTTACGTCATCACTTATACTTTACTTCCTATTTCATACTAATTTCTGCAAATATTGAGTGGAGTATATGGAGGAATAAACATATTTGTGGACTTACTATACTTACTATACTTATTTTATACAGGAGAAACATTTAAAGAAATTCATAGATTCACTATCTAGCTAGGCATTGAGAATTCCTCTTTTCTGAAGATTTACTCTGTCACATGTAACTTACGTCATCACTTATACTTTACTTCCTATTTCATACTAATTTCTGCAAATATTGAGTGGAGTATATGGAGGAATAAACATATTTGTGGACTTACTATACTTACTATACTTATTTTATACAGGAGAAACATTTAAAGAAATTCATAGATTCACTATCTAGTTAGGCATTGAGAATTCCTCTTTTCTGAAGAAGAAAATATTCTCAGTACCAAGTTAGACAGTGAATCGATTAGTGGTGTCAAAGACAGAAGTTATGAGTGACAACTTGGTGCAAGTAGTGTAATCTACGAAAAATTGAACACCTGTGATTGTATCCAAACTCCTTGGGAAGCCATAACATAATATCTTTGTACCTATTTAGATTCCACATAAATATAGAATGTGAGTGACGGGGTTGCATGCGTGTAAATTTCTATACAATGAAAGAGACAGAATATATGTAAGTAGATAATAAAAAAGTACTAATTTCCGAATATAGCGTGTAAAAATCACAAGATTTATATTTTACGATTGCAGTAAAACCATAAAAAAACAATTGCAGGGAAGAAGAGGCACAACAAAACACCCACCGACGTCACATAAAATACCAAAATAAGTAGTTGCAATTGAGAATCGGAGAAAAAACTTCTAAAAGCGTCGTGCTACGTATGGAAAAATGGCAACTGGGGCAGTGCTTTATTATTTAGATCATGCTCATTAGTTTCCCCAAACTTTTTACCTCTCTTCTACAATCCACTCAAAAAACTATCCAATGATACTTCGTTTTCCTATTATATTCCATAAAAGTTCACAATAATGGTGCACTAAACGCTAAAATTGTAAATTCAATTAATTATTCAACTAATTTGGTTCGATCATGTGTCGACCACTGGTAATGCACGATACTGTAACTTGTTCCAGTAATATTTGACGTTTGCCTCCCTAATTAATTTCAGTATATTCCAATATATTTCCTGATCATTTGAGTTGTAAAATGATTACTGAAATCTAGGTGACTAAAACATGTAACTCAAAAAATTAGTGTTGGTAAAAGGGAACACGTCTCACCTTACAAAATTACGGCAATGGAAGAATAGAAGCTCGACTAAAAGCAGTAGAAGCATTGGGCATCCATACTTCAAAAAGCAGTTTATCTCACCACATTTTAGCAGTTTTTTCTTCTAATTATATTCTAAAGCTACAATAAATGTATTGTCGTTTTCCATATGAATCCTTACATATTCAGTAGGCTCCACATCCAGGAACGGTAACTTTTACTGTCTCGAACGAGACACACGACTTAGACTCACTATGTCGTATGGAGACGACCATTATCGTTCACAAATACGATATAATCTATAGGTAGTGTGCCTCCAAGACAAACATAAGTGCGTATATTAAAAGTGACCACATATTAGGTTGGTGCACAAGTTCTTAGCGACCATTTTCTAGCGTCCACAGCACATTCATTACCACCAAATGACAAAATGACAATATGTAAACTCACATAGCAACAGTGAACTGCAAATAAAAACTGACAATCGCTAAATAAATCAATAGCAACGGGAATACCAACATGCACAACAAAAAAATGCCACGAACTTATGCACCGACTTAATGAATGTAAATTCTCATCTAAATTGTATTATTTTCTTGTGGCATTCAGGAATACGCAGAATGTTGAGCACTTGATAGTGCTTTGTTCTGTAAGCCGTTTCCCTGTTAGCCTCTGTTATCCACTCCCCAGCACGAACTCGTCAATAAGAAAATGCTGCTTCACCGTTTTGATATGTATAGTTTTCGCGCGAGTGATAGCTCAAAGCCGCAGATGTAGTAAAAATATGACATTATTCTTAGAAAAATGGAGAATTATAAAGGGAAAGAACAACTGGATTTGACGTCCCGGCAAAGAAGCGGTCATCAGGTACAGAGCGCAAGGTTTGATTGGCGAAGGATTAGGAAGAATACCGACTACATCTTTTTCAGTGAAATCAATGTGACATTTGTCTTATGCTATTTAAGGAACGTACGAACAACCAAAACAGGATGACTAGTAGATTTCAGCACCGATCTTCCTGGATGCTGAGTGTCTCAACCTCTATGACATCTCTCGCGGTACGAAGAGCTGTAGAAGAGCGAATCAATTTTCCCGTTAGCAAGTGGTGCCGTCTAGATGACGAAGATGGAAAAAGTTTGGTGTTCATTAACAGCCTTTCAATTTTTGAAAAATCTGCCACTTTTTCTATGTCATTCTCTCTTACTTCTTAAGCTCTAGTACCAACGCTATCGGGTATTAAAGCAACTGTCACTCTACGTCGACCTCTTTCATGCGTTCCACTATCAGCTGCATTTGGTTGTGCGCTAAAGGTACCTGATGGTTGTAGACTTTGAAAAGGCATTTGACAGTATAACTAGAACAAAAATTTGGAGTTGACTGCGAACTTTTGGAATCCCCAAGAAAATAATAGGTCTTGTCAAGTGCATGTATGAAAACTACACATGCCAGATTCAACATCAAGGTCTGCTTTCAGATCCAGTAGCAGTGAAAACAGGAGTTAAGCAAGGCTGCATGCTCTCGCCGATACTTTTTAACAAGTACTTAATCCTGTAATGGCGCAAGCAATAGATAAAGTGAGAGGAATGAAACGGAGCAATGGGACACATCTAGAAGACCTTGATTTTGCAGATGACCTTTGCCTTCTATCCTACAGCCTCAAAGACATGAAAGAGAAGCTAGAAGATCTGAAATCTGCAGCGAAGGAAGTTGGCTTAAAAATTAACGTCCAAAAAACTAAAGACATGCGGGCAAATGATAACAGCACTGCAGAGCTTAAGCTTGGGAGCCACATAATCGAAAAGGTGGATAAGATTTGCTACCTTGGAAGCGTGATTACACCAGATGGCGGAGCAAAACAGAGGACATTAACAGCCGCATCAACAAACCAAGAGGAGCTTTTACAACTCTACCCTCTATCTGGAGATCGAAGGAAATATCACTAAGTACCAAATTGCGGATATTTGAAAGTAATGTAAAATATGTGCTCCTTTATAGATGTGAAACATAGAAAGTGACAAAACAGTTAATCCACAAGCTGCAGACATTCAACAACAGATGCCTGAGGAACGTCCTGGGAATACGGTGGCCAAATGTCATCTCTAACGAAACTCTTTGGGAAAGAACAAACCAGACGCCAATTGAGCTGCAAATCAGAAGCAAGAAGTGGAGATGGTTAGGACATACTCTTAGAAGACCAAATGAACATATTGCGAGAGAAGCACTTGACTGGATCCCGCAAAAACGCGGAGACGAGGCAGGCCCAAAATGACATGGAGACGGTCAGTTGAAGCAGAAGGCCATCAGCAAGGAATAGGATGGGAAGAAATGAAGATACTAGCAGAAGACAGAACAAGATGGCAATCCTTTGTTGCAGCCCTATGCTCCACATAAGGAGGTAATGGAATTAAATAATAAATAATAATAAAGGTAGCCAAGTGGAAGAAAAGAAACCAGCACTCCGAACAATGGAACCTTTCATTGACTCATGCAGTAACTAGACATGCTACCTCTCTGGATAACTGCTCGTAAAGAGATACGGTTTTCTCGCTAGTCTCTGATTCGTGTTTCACTCGTCGTCTGTTCTCTGTATCATCGCCTCTCGTTACCATGGTAATTGCCTACATAGATCCCCATCTCTCCATTTGTCACTGGCTGTACTGTCTTTCGGCTCATTGCCTGACATCCCCGTAACCTCCTTTCGCTGACGCTTTGACCTTCTGTCGTGACATGCCATGTTTTCTAGCTGTCGCCTTCTCAACACCAGTCGCTTAAAAAATAAGTCATTGATCTTTCCGCTGTTACAACATTCACAGTCGTTCGGGTCAACCCCTATTCTACACATACTGCCACACATACTTTGAAAGCTGGTCGTTCATCTCTTGTTTTGAAAAAGTGGCTATTGATTCTGCTCTTGCGTGCATACCCGGCCTCTGAGACTGTTGTTGCTGTTATCACGAGTGGTAGCGACCGAACAGTTGTTGAGGGTCGGACGCGGCCTGGCGTGGAAAGAAGCCGCGCGCCTGACAGTTCTACTGGCGCTATAGGAGATTTTTCTGTTAATCGGGTATTTTTGGTAATTTGCCCTTTTCCTGCGTGTAGTTGTTGTTTGCTTGCGCACTGGAGGGAATTTGTCAAATTTGCATATGCGTACACTGAAAGTAATATTCGTATCTTTTTTGTGACCAGTTACGTGATTATTGATTAAAGAGATTGTCGAATAATTAAAGTTTATGTTAATCTAACTGTCCACCGAAAAGAAACGTCTGAGTAAAATTTGCAGTGCGCGAATTGTCAATTTTCAGAATATAGTAAATTAAAAGCTTTTATTGGTTCCTTTCATTTTTTTTACAACGCTTACAGCTTGTTGACTAACCCCCCCCCCCCTCCTGGTATTTAATTTCTATAGAAAAGGAGAAGGGGAGTAGTTGCGTCTGTATTTGAGACCATGCATTGCACTCTGCATGAATTGCTGTATTTCTTTTGAGTTATTTTAGTATGTTGCTGGATGCAGAATATTCATGAAAATTGCAGCTGCAAGACGAGGTAAGTTGTTTGTTGCGTGCAGAAGCATTAGAGCATGATTGTTAGGAGATGTTACATCATATTTTAAAAATCGCAGCCAGACACGAAAAAAACTGATTTCCCACGATTTATGGAAGAGTAATTTATTTCTGTTTATTTGTTCTCTATCAGAATACTGGCATGTCTGATACTAGGAAATTCCAGACAATTTTTGAATTCTGACAAGTCGGAATAAGGGTTTTTATAATACAAGTTTTACAGGTATATATCAGATTTTATGATAACAATAATAAAGTTTCACAAGATAGTCTAGCAACTTTTAGAGAAAAAGTATTGATAAAGCATAGATAAAGATAATATTGTCTGGGATAGAGCTTCACACATTTCCGTACGTCTGTTGTCATTATAATAAAGCTTTCACCAGGCTAATAGTAATAATAATAATTTTTTATATTAAAACTTTCGACTTTTTGCCTTAGCCCACAGCCATCCTTCCCAAATTTCCCACTTACTCGGCCAGGAAAACAACTTCCCCAGTTGCTACGCCACCCTACACGCATCCATCACCTTATCAACAAGAACTACATTCATCTGCTTCTTCCATTGCAACTGTCATAAGACCAGGATGAGATGAAATTCTTCATTACCGCCAACAAAACTCAAGCAGCACAATCTAACAGCAGCTCCAGTTCATGCTCACCAGCCATCAAGATGCCAGCCTCACTAGCGTCAAGTTCCTCAAGACCTGTGTCATCATCACGATCAATCCAACCCCACTTCAGATAAGGTATCCATTTGTAACAAACTCCAACCCATTGAGCAATCGACTTCTCCAAAAACCGCACTAAAAAAAATCCTCTACAAAAAAGAACCGATGACGAGTAAATATGATTTAAAAAAGTTACTGTATCTCAGAAACACTGGTCCGATGTAAGAGAGGGCCTGATGACCCTAATCATATTAGGTTAAATAAATAAATGGAATTACTCACCATTCTTTGCTTTCTTTCTTTTGCTTGTGCCTTTTTCCCGCAATGACGAAGGGTTGACATGGTTAATCGGATTTGGCAAGGTCAATTTAAGGGGTGGCCGGATGCACTTCCTGCTGCCACCCCGTACCCCATGGGATGGAATTAGTGTACCCAAACTGTCTGTGTCTAGTGTAATCCATGGAATAGTGCGAAGGTGTTCAGATGTCTGTGAGCTGTGTAACTGAGGCGGGACGTGGGGACCAGCCCGGTATTCACCTAGGGGGATGTGGAAAACCGCCTAAAAACAACATCCAGGCTGGCCGGCACACCGGCCTCCGTTGTTAAGCCGCTGGGCGGATTCGATCCGGGGCCGGCGCGCTTACCTGAGTCCAGGAAGCAGCACAGTAGCGCTCTCGGCTAACCTGGCGGGTCTAATAGAATAACTCACCATTGCAGAATCTAAATGCTTCCCTTTAAACTGACGAACTGGACCAGTGCTACGCCCCACCATTACACTCTGAATTTCTGCTCAGACCTATTCATTTGTCCTGTCCTGACTTCACCAAACAATTCTTAATCCAGAGACCGTACTTTTTGAAATAGGAAACGTATTTCCCCTCTCTTCAACATCATCTTACTTTAGCAATGCTAGAATCAGTAACCATCAAATTGTCAGTTCCTTACTTCCACACTACACTGCTGTGCAAACTCACTTTCATATCATTTGGTCCCCCTCCCACCCTTCCTTGCTCTCTTGCCCCTGTGGACCCTAAGAAAACCTGAACTCCATTACCCCTCCGCCACTGATCTACACTTCTGGAACAAAGGAGGTACATACTCCATTCACAGCTGAGGAGGTTGGGCAGGAACTGAACTCCAATCTCAAATACCAGATGCAAAAACCCACGACATCCGCGGCATCTACTCCCACATTCCTTATCCGTGAATATCCAAACTTCTTACCAACTACTGATTGTGCGATTACGCAAGGTGAGTTCATTCACCGCTGTAGATAACACACAGGACTTCCTGAATCTCATTTCCAACCACACAACTGACAAAAAGTACTTCGTGTACAATGACCACTCAACGTAAAAATGTAAAACCTGCCGACCTATCACCACTTCCAATCCAGCTACACCCTAAAGAAATTTCCTTATTTGCAGTCCCTGCTTCACTGTATTACCCATAACTTGTGCCATTCGGTCTACTGCAGCAATTGTAAGGGCTAAAGTACTTCCATAAAACCTACAATGATTGCCTCCGTCCACACCATCAACACAGCAATCCAGTCACACAGCTCTGCACGTTACGCTTACACGACTGGATATTAAACTGTTTTGTCATGATTGTCCCCCAAAACATCCATGCCTTGGCGTGATACCATATGTAAGCCTACCCCGCATTTTATAGCCTTGGAGGAGTACCCTTTATACTGGCGTTGGTTATCTTTGAAATGCAGTATGACTAGTGTGGTCGATAGGCGTTGATCAAGGTAAGTGTGGAGTATATCAAGCCTGAGGTGAGTGGTCGCGATAAAGGCATTTAGGTGGATGTAAAATAGTTTGTAAAAGAGAGCAGAGACGAATATTATAAGGCGGGTGGCTTTCATAAAAGAATGTACAAGGTGTTTCACAGTGTTTTGACGATTTCAATTTCAAATAACGTGCACTAAAAACAAGATACAGCGACGTGGCACTGTCTGTTAGTATTGTGGAGTGTTAAGTTTCATGCCATATATAAGTCAGTAATCATGTCGTACAGGTCGAAGCAGTCGAGTGCCATTTCTGCTACGGAGAATCTGTCGTGCGCGTGCAGTGTGCCTTTCGTAAACATCTCAAGATTCAGCCACGTTATTCTATCCGTGCTCGTGGAACAATATTGAATTGGGTACGAAACTTCCATGCAACTGCCAATGCATCGAATCGATAGCCAACCGATCCTCAGAAAACCACCTAAATTCCCGAGAATATCGAACGTGTGCACAGCAGTTTACAGGCAAGCCCTCGTCGTTCGTGACAAAAACGTTCCAACAAGACGGCGCGACATGTCACAGGTCCAAAAAGATGTTGCAAGTTCTTCGTAAAGCGTATGCTAACCGTATAATTTATAAACGAGCTTGTGTCGAATGGCCACCTCGCTCTCCTGATTTAACCGTGCCAGACTTTCACCTAAGTGGTTATTTGAAGGCGAGATATTACTCCGACCGGCCGACAAGCTTAAAACAGTTAAAAGATCGCATTCACGATAAAATTTCAGAACTCCTCCAGCAGTTATGAAAGATATGTTCAAACCCTGGGTGAAACACCTCCAATATTGTGTAGCAGCGAATGGTCGTCATTTGTCTGGTGTAGTGTTTCATAAGTAAACGTGAATAAACGATGTTACTTGTTTAAAATGTTCAACTTCGTTTCGCTGTTATTTTTTGTGTAATTCAAGTTTGAAATCGTCAACACATTCTGACACATACTGTAGAATAGAATGTATCCTACGGATAATTATTACAAACAGCTGGAAGAATTAGCACTGCTAATGGTTTACGTATATGAAAGATAGAATTGTGAGTTCAACAGTGTGGATGTAAGAGCTAGAAATCATAGCGACTCGAATCGACACTAATAATAAATCTGTAAAACCGTCGTGTCTGTTTGTCTTTGAACCTACTAAGCCCCAAAACTACTAGACGAATTTTCATGTGGTTTTCGCAGGTAACTTGGGCATCGTTTGGCGCACCGTAAGGCGTTAGTTCGTCTACATCAGATCACGGGAAAAACAATATCCACACATATTATAAAAATCAATATACTTACGTAAGTTTCACATCTCCGAAACCAGTGGACCAATTTCCTGTTGCACTTACCAGTTGCTGTCTGGAGAGAATGGTTAGGGTGGTAAATACCACCTGCCTATCAGATGGAGTGAAACAGAAGTTAGGCAGCGACGCGCAAATAGCAAGATTTTGTTCATTCAGTATTTTAGAATGATATCACTTGGTGACTTGCAATAAACTTTACACATAATTTCTAACATTTAAGAAACTTTCTTTTTTCGCTGACCCCCCCCCCCCCCATATACACACACACACACACACACACACACACACACACACACACACACACACATACACACAAAATAATGAAAGGAAGGAAGTTTGTCGCCTACTACATTTTCACTGTTGATTTTCGAATCAGGCATCGCGTTTTAATGAGTTACTTATTTACTGCTAATTGTATTCGCGACACATTTTGCCGACAGTGTTCACATAGAAGTACATCACTGAATGGACCTGCAAAATTATATCATTGTACGACGCATAGTTTAGGATAAATCATATCATAAACACTGAGCAACGTGAAAACTGCATCATGGATTATGTTTAAATTTATCATTACTAACCTGCTGAAAAGATTTCAATGAAATTTGGTAGGGAGATAGCTTGAACGCTGAGGAAGAATATAAGCTATTTTAGAAAGATACTTATTGATTTGATGAGTATTACGCAAATTAGAGAAGACATTTCCTCTGTGATAAAGCTATTTACTGTTAGACTTTTGAACTTTATCATATCTGTGGTAATGCTTTTATTGGTCTATATGTGATGCATGAGACGCTTCAAAGTAAAGGATATAATGTTTATGCTATTCTCAATGTGTTTAATCCGTACTTGCACACGACTTCAGCACCGTAATACACAGCTCGTGTTCGCGCGCTATTCAGCATCCACGCTACGCATGCCGATGCAAAAATGGCTCTGAGCACTATGGGACTTAACATCTGAGGTCATCAGTCCCCTAGAACTTAGAACTACTTAAACCTAACTAACCTAAGGACATCATACACATCCATGCCCGAGGCAGGATTCGAACCTGCGACCGTAGCCTGCCGATGCAGCTTGGGAGGGAGAAGACTGGGGCACACATCACGAGCTATGCTTACCTGAATAGGCAGACGCGTGAGAGCAGCTGATGTTATTGCACGTGCAGTTCCTTACTTACCGTCACTCATCATAACAAAACTACTGATATGAGAGAGCAGTCATGGGTAACAGCAGAGAGGCTGTAGAGATTGTAAAACACGCCAGGAATTTGAAAGGGAGAAAGGAGGACGTGAAATTGAATGACATCTGGATTACAATGCTGAAGAGGATGTGTACCACCGTGGGGTGGTAGCAACAACGGATGACGGCAGTCGACAATGGTCAATCGCGCTCAGATACTCAAAACATGTGACGTCACGCCACTGCGCGGAAGCACGCGCGTAAACGGAATTTTGCTGCAATCAGTAACGAACCAGGGAGTGAGTCGGACACTCAAAGAAGCTACGCTCCCCCCCCCCCCCCCCCCGGAAATATCCTCCGCCGGTGGGGACGTAACATTGCGTTCAAATGTGAAATCCATCGACCACGCATAATAGCCCAGAACATTTTATTAACTGTGAAAGTTTACATTTTACAACATAGTGTCACAATAAATTCCAAAAGTGTCGTAAAACATGACTTGAACTGTTACTGTTGGATGGTTTTTCAATTATTAATAGTACATACCCATAATAATAACTTTGCATTGGGATATTGGTAAGGTCATGCAGTCACTGTTTCAAGCGAGTACGACCAATTAATGTGAACTGAACTGCTAATAAAATGTAATGATACGTTACTCTGCAGTGGAGTGCGCGCTGATGTGAAACCTACTGGCAGATTAAAACTGTGTGCCCCACCGTGACTCGAACTGGAGAACTTTGCCTTTCGTGGGCAAGTGCTTTACCTACTGCGCTACCCAAGCACGGTTCAGGACCAGTCCTAACAGCTTAACTTCTGCCAATACCTCATCTCCTACCATACGAATTTCACTGAAGCTCTACTGCAAAACTTCAAAAACTACCACTCCCAGAGAGTTTTTGTGAAGTTTGGAAACTAGGAGAAGTGAAGCTGTGAGGACGGGTGATGAGTTGTGCTTGGGTAGCTCAGTCGGACAGTCTGGCTATAGTGGACACCTGGAGAGGACGTACCGTACTTCCGTCTGTGGAGCGTGTGAGCTCGTGTTACTTTCCGTTACGACTTAGCCTGCGCTCGGGCTTCGTGCACTGAGATCATGTAAAATAAGATCATTTAATCGATATTACTTTTCAACTTTTTCTCGGAATATACACGACCGAAAACTATTAGATATGGAACGTTTCCTCCGTGAGGAGGGGAAGATCCTGACATCGGAACTTCTGAGTATCTACCTCTCGATTCTCAGTAACATTGTTTACGCTAAAATGATCAATGACAGTGCGTGCGACCGTGTTTTAAACGCGGCCAAACAGGGACTCCGTTTCCGCCACGCTGACTGTAACGTCATAGCGGCTTTCCGGCCATTAAGGCCGAACTCTGGGCCCCCTTCCGCACATACCCTGTAGAACATAGTTGATCTACGCAGTCATGTTTGGTCTTATCTAACCATCAGCGGATGTCGAGCCGTATTCATGTGCGATGGACAGCCGCGTACTATTTGTGTGTGTTGGAAAGAATGCTACATAAGATCTGAATGTCTGCAGCGATGGATAACGCACCTACCAAGTGGAGGTCTACGATGCTTCTGCTCACATATGCGACGGCTCTTAAGTCTCTGCCAGCTGCCCGGCGGCTCTCGGAATCACGTGACCAGCTGATGGATAGTGTTCCGATCCTTCCTGAACCGGTTGTGGACGAGGTGACCGACGATGTGACTTCAGCCATGGCCTTAGTTTCGGTATTTGCCCCGGCTGTGCCCATATTCGGACACGGAAGGCCGATTGCATAAACAACGATCCCCTAAACGTCGCAAAAGGAAGCTCCGTACGATGTCGAAACGGGACTCTTCTCCCTGCCCAGATGATACACCACATGTCGAGCCAATCGACGTTTCAGCGTGTGAGACCGTGGGCGACGGCGTCGCCAATGCGTCTGTGGAACGGCGGCCCTCAATGGCTCTCACATCGACAGAACGGAGTCCCTACCGAAGGAGGAACTGTACCAGCTGATCTGGTGGCGTTGGCAGGCGTTGAATATATGAATACCACGGCGGAGGCGTCACCGGTGGCGTGGAGCGAGGATTTTGAAGAAACAGCAGATTCCGTACAGGAGTATCCACCATTAGGGGAGACGACTTGCTGATGTCAGCTTCTACACTGTGCGCAGGTCGCCGGCACCGCCTGTTTTGGGGTGCCCCCGTATCTTCACAGCAGCGACCTGCATCCACCATCCCGGTAGGGCGCAGCTCCACCCATACGCTGAATGTCAACGGCGTCCGGGAGTCCGCCGAGATTCATCTTCTGAAAGTAATGATACGAGCTTCGGAACTAGACATTGCACTGTTACAGGAGGTGCAATTAGCAGCGCTACCACGGATAGTAGGATATGACTTCTACGCCTCTCATGGCTATCAACTTGGACTAGGAGTGGCAGTGAATGTAAGAGAAGGCATAGTGATTGATGACATCATGAGTCTCCCGACTGCCAGGGGCAGGGCTTTTATGATTCACTCCAGGTGTGTCATTAACGTCTGTGTTCCTTCTGGTACCGGGAGTCGGCGTGAAATGGCATATTTTTATGCGGAGGAGATTGACACATTGTTCTTCGGTTGACATGATAGTCTTCTCTTTGAAGGGGACTTTCACTGCATAATCGGTCGGAAAGATCAATACCCTAATTTTACAACGTGCAGGATCTGCATATCATTGTTCATGATCTAGCCCTATTGGATACCTGGGAGGTACGGCGCGCAGGCGACCAGGGATTCACGTTTCACACGAGCCTTTCGCCAAGTCGGTTAGACCGCATTTATGTCTCCCGTGCGCTGGTCGAGGCTGTGCCTCGATGTAGGGCGTTGGCAACTGGTGTTCTCTGACCACTGCGTGTACATGTGTAAATTGCTCCTTCCTCGCCAGGAGATTTCGAGAAGTCGGATGCCATGGATAGCCAATACTCAGCATCTCTAGGATCACGATTATCACCAATGTACCACTGAAACGTGGGCTAGGTGAGAACAGCATCTCTAATCCTATGTATCAGTGGTGGACTGGTATCTGGAAGGTGCCAAACCGATGCTCCATCACATATTCATCACTTACAGCAGGGAGATGGCCCCTGGCCACAGGCACACTACAGACTTCTACTTCAACGCTCTCTGCGACTTTGATGGCCACTCTGTGACCAAAATGTTACTGAAACAGAGGATGACAGACTAAAGGCCGAAATACTAAATGTTTTTTTCCAAAGCTGTTTCACAGAGGAAGACAGCACTGTAGTTCCTTCTCTATATTGTCGCACAGATGACAAAATGGTGGATATCGAAATACATGACAAAGGGATAGAAAAACAATTAAAATCGCTCAAAAGAGGAAAGGCCGCTAGACCTGATGGAATACCAGTTCGATTTTACACAGAGTACGCAAAGGAACTTGCCCCCCTTCTTGCAGCGGTGTACCGTAGTTCTCTAGAAGAGCGTAGCGTTACAAATGATTGGAAAAGGGCACAGGTCATCTCCGTTTTGAAGAATGGACGTTGAACAGATGTGCAGAACTCTATACCTATATCTCTAACGTCGATCAGTTGTAGAATAGCCGGCCGGGGTGGCCGAGCGGTTCTAGGCGCTACAGTCTGGAACTGCACGACCGCTACGGTCGCAGGTTCGAATCCTGCCTCGGGCATGGATGTGTGTGATGTCCTTAGGTTAGTTAGGTTTAAGTACTTCTAAGTTCTAGGGGACTGATGACCTCAGAGGTTAAGTTCCATAGTGCTCAGAGCCATTTGAACCAATTTTTTGAAGTTGTAGAATTTTAGAACACGTATTATGTCGAGTATAATGACTTTTCTGGAGACTAGAGATCTACTCTGTAGGAATCAGCATTGGTTTCGAAAAAGACGATCGTGTGAAACCCAGCTCGCGCTATTCGTTCACGAGACTCAGACGGCCACAGACACGGGTTCCCAGGTAGATGCCGTGTTTCTTAACTTCCGCAAGGCGTTTGATACAGTTCCCTACAGTCGTTTAGTGAACAAAGAAGAGCATATGGACTATCAGACCAATTGTGTGATTGGATTGAAGAGTTCATAGATAACAGAACGCAGCATGTCATTCTCAATGGAGAGAAGTCTTCCGAAGTAAGAGTGATTTCAGGTGTACCGCAGGGGAGTGTCGTAGGACCGTTACTATTCACAATATATATAAATGCCCTTGTGGATAACATCGGAAGTTCACTGAGGCATTTTGACGATGATGCTGCAGTATATCGAGAGGCTGTAACAATGAAAAATTGTATTGAAATGCAGGAGGATCTGCAACGAATTGACGCATGGTGCAGGGAATGGCAATTGAATCTCAATGTAGACAAGTGTAATGTGCTGCGAATACATAGAAAGAAAGATCCTTTATCATTTAGCTACAATATAGCAGGTCAGCAGCTGGAAACAGTTAATTTCATTAATTATTTGCGAGTAGGCGTTGGAAGTGATTTAAAATGGAATGACCATATAAAATAAATCGTTGGTAAAGCAGATGCCAGACTGAGATTCTTTGGAAGAATTCTATGGAAATGGAGTCCGAAAATAAAGGAAGTAGGTTACAGTACACTTGTTCGCCCACCGGTGTGGGATCTGTACCAGATAGGGTTGAAAGAAGAGATAGAGAAGATCCAACGGAGAGCAGCGCGCTTCGTTACAGTATCATTTAGTAATCGCGAAAGCGTTCGGAGATGATAGATAGCCGGCCGCGGTGGTCTAGTGGTTCTAGGCGCGCAGTCTGGAACCGCGGGACTGCTACGGTCGCAGGTTCGAATCCTGCCTCAGGCATGGATGTGTGTGATGTCCTTAGGTTAGTTAGGTTTAAGTAGTTCTAAGTTCTAGGGGACTGATGACCTAAGATGTTAAGTCCCATAGTGCTCAGAGCCATTTGATGATAGATAAACTCCAGTGGAAGACTCTGCAAGAGAGACGCTCAGTAGCTCAGTACGGGCTTTTTATGAAGTTTCGAGAACATACCTTCACCGAGGAGTCAATCAGTATTTTGCTCCCTCCTACGTATATCTCGCGAAGAGACCATGAGGATAAAATCAGAGAGCTTAGAGCCCACACAGAGGCATACCGACAATCTTTCTTTCCACGAACGATACGAGACTGGTTCAAAAATGGTTCAAATGGCTCTGAGCACTATGTGACTTAACTACTGAGGTCATCAGTCCCCTAGAACTTAGAATTACTTAAACCTAACTAACCTAAGGACATTACACATGTCCATGCCCAAGGCAGGATTCGAACCTGCGACCGTACGAGACTGGAATAGAAGGGAGAACCGATAGAGGTACTAAAGATACCCTCCGCCACACACCATCAGGTGGCTTCACGGAGTATGGATATAGATGTGGACCTTCACGGGAAGTGCATACTGAATGCAGCGTGATTAAGGGGAAGCTACCGGCGATTAATAGCTGGATACCACAGCAGACCGCCGAGCGGCTGGTCCCGGCGGAGGTTCGAGTCCTCCCTCGGGCATGGGTGTGTGTGTGTTTGTCGTTAGGATAATTTAGGTTAAGTAATGTGTAAGCTTTGAGGACCTTAGCAGTTAAGTCCGATAAGATTTCACACACATTTGAACATTTTGAACCACAGCAGACCAGGAATCCCTCCATGCATCATATTGTGTACGATCGCAGACACCGCACACAAAACTTACTTACCGAACTCGTAGATCACCGTGCGCCACCACACGGACATATTCCATATCTTTATTGAACATTATCGCCGAGCCTATCATGCCGATGATGGGGCTACCCTGGACTTCGATTCTATCTATAGCCGTGGACGTTGCACGCGCCCTCAACGCTATTTTCAGAGGTGCGCTGTGCAAGTCGCAAGGGATCGACAAAATCTCTACTGAATTTTACCGATCGTTTTCGGTCACATGTCTTCATGATGGACAGAGATGTATGATGAAATGATCACGTCTGCAGTTGCAGATTCGCAAGCTTTTGTCAAGGGCATTATTGCTCCCGTTCATAAATCGACACCTGGAATTACTACTGCCCACTGCCGCCCCGTCACCTTATTAAATACTGCTTACATGATTTTTGCGTGGTTATTGGCGGCGCGCTGCAGACCCCTCTTATTACGTGTCCTCTCCATCCAGCAAACGACGCCAGGTGACACAGTTAACGTCCAGACAATCACCAGAGACTGTCGTGACGTGATTGCGATGGCTGAGGCGTGCAGACTTCGTGCGGCGATGGTAGCCGTAGATTTTGACAGCGCGTTTGACAGGATGTATTTCTCAGAACGAATGGGCTTCCCTGCCCGGTCCATCACTATGCTTCGGTGGCTCTAACAGCACGCGTTCGTTGGCCCAGGTCGATGGGCGTGTGGCGGGTCGGACACCGATTCGACGGTCGGTCTCCAAGGCTGCCCCCTATCCAAGTGCCTTTTGGCAGTAACGCTGGAGACGCTCATTAGCCTGCTGACGACGCAGTTGTCTGGACTCTCTTTACGCCTTTACACCTTCTGATGTCACAGAAACGCATATGACCAACTGTTGCTGGTTCGTTCTCGGGAGGAGGTCGCACAGATCCTCGACACCATTACGGCTCATGGGAGGGTCGTTGGAAGTGTGATATATGTGCGCAAATCCATGGCACTGTTTACTGGTCGCGCGCTACCTCCGGAAGATCTGACGCCTATTCCCTGTGTCCAACGTCTCCGCTATCTTGGGATCACCTTTGCATCGTCAGCGCACCGTACAGCGTTGTTCAGCTTTCGTCGAGTTTTGATACTTACCTGTAGGGTGATAAGTCACATCTCCCAACGCCGCCTCGATCCTTTGCAGCATGTTGCCCAATGAATTCCTGTGTGGCATCTAGAATGGTTCACACTGCGCAGGTTTTACGTTAGGACTTTGTATTGAAACGGCATCTGGGTATTTTCTGACTGCTGGGGCCATCCACAAAGTATGCTGTGACACACTCGCCCCTCGCGTGCAGGAGGACTTGGTTTTATGAACGTACCCTATCGTGCGGCGGCACTTTACATGGACACGATTTATAAACAATGGTGCAGTGTCGAGGCCTCCATTACGCACCATTTACTTGCCGTCCTTGTGCCAGTGCCCTCTCCCAGCCGGTCCCGGTCGGTAGGACCATGCCCGCCTTTGCACACATAGTGGGCCCCACAGCCTCAATAAACTTGAAGAACGACATTTCTCCTCCAGATTGCGTACAAAGATTTTATAAATTTATTTTTGATACTACCAGTTTCGAGCAATGCGATTTTTAAGTTGATGACGATGTAGCTACATATGTTATAAGAGACACACTTGAGAATAGAAAATATCCGAAACCGCTAGCGCGAAAAATAAAAAAAAGTTTGTACACAGTCCGGTGGAAAAATGTCGTTTTTTAAAAAAAAATCATATACATGTTTTTGAGGCTCCCCCGAAACCACGGAATTGCGAAAGGCAATGACTTCCTTTTTGCATTTTCCCATACGCACGAAATTACCTTGTGTGATGCCCAGCTTTTGTCCTGGTCACCAAGCCTTATACCAAAGTATGTGTAGTGGAAATATTATTCACGAACTATTAATGTCTTGTCTTTTGCTAGCAATTATATAGCTACCGCGACCATAAAAGAATACGTATGGATTATTCAAACACTTGGCCGGAACTCATTTCCTGCAAAACTACATTTAACAGGTCAAATATAGCATCACAACACTACAGCATGTCAACAACGCTTGGTTGGTTGATGTGGCGGGGGGGGGGGGGGGGGGAGAGAGGGGAGAGAGGGGAGGGGTCGTAACACCGAGGTCATCACTCCCATAGGATTAGGGAAGTATGGGGAAGGCAGTCGGGGTGCCCTCTCAAAGGGACCATCGCGGCATTTATCTGATGCGATTTAGGGAAACCATGGAACCTAAATCAGAATGGACCGAACGGGAGTTTGAACCGTCGTCCTCCCGAACGCGTGGCAAATGTACTAACCACTGCGCCAACTCGCGCGGTGTCAACAGTGAACTAAAGTTTCCTACCTTACAGTCAGATGGATGTGAAAAATGTGGGTAACTACTCCAGCCTACTAAAATAAAATTTCCCTTACTTGCAATAAAATTTCTCTCTGTGGAATTCATGTTTAAATGAAAAATTAGTTTACTTGATTTGTGGAGAAACTGTAAGTGGTTTTAAAAAAAACTATTATAACATCTGAAGTCCGCGCAAAAATATATGCCTTGAATAGCAAAAATTGCGCAAACATTAAAAAATCATGTTGTATACTGTTATCTTTCGATTACACGATTAGTAATCACTCAATGGGTAAAGTAACAACCGTAAAATATCTGTGAGTAAGCGAAATGCGAACATCGTAATTTAAAAGAAAACTATCATACAAAACCTTTGTAGCCTGCCGCTATGGACGAGCGGTTCTAGGCGCTTCAGTCTGAAACCGCGCGACCGCTACGGTCGCAGGTTCGAATCCTGCCTCGGGCATGGATGTGTGTCAGGTTAGTTAGGCTTAAGTAGTTCTAAGTTCTAGGGGACTGATGACCTCAGATATTAAGGCCCATAGTGCTCAGAGCCATTTGAATTAAAACCTTTGTAGGAATATCTGATGTCAGAGTCATATTTACTGAGAGAAAGGATATACGGTTCACCCACAAAATTGTTGACTTACAAAATCCACGTTCCACCGATTCTTGAATATTTCTCAACAGTCTGGGATGCTGATGTTAGATGTAAATCACTAACAGAACTTGTAAACAAAATACAGAATATCCAAAGAACAGTAACATGTTTCGTCACACTTTCGTTGTTTAGCGCGAGGACGTTATGTGGATGCCCATCAAAGTCCAGTGACAGACTATTATTAAGAGAAGAGACGATCACTATAATGACATTATTTCACTTTTAAAATTCCGATGGTGACCCTTCCACGAAGAGTCAGAAAACACGTAACTTCTTTGCACGTCCATCTTGTGAATCATGACGGTAAAATTGAGACGTTTGAGTTTCTTCCCGTTCCCCTCCTGCGGTTGGAATCGGAAAGCGTGGAAACTGGAAAGACCCAAAGTATCTTCCACCACGTACTGTTAGGAAGTTTGCGGAGTATACTTGTAGATGTAAACGCACATCCCGCTAACCTGAAACGACTGCAATTAAATACGGAAGACGTAAATTCGTATAGCCGTATTGTTACGCGCATTCCGAGAGTATTGTCGATGTTCTGGCGGTATGGCCGTATTGTTACGCGCATTCCGAGAGTTTGGTCGATGTTCTGGTGGTATGGCCGTATTGTTACGCGCATTCCGAGAGTTTGGTCGATGTTCTTGCAAAACCACAAGACGAAGACGAAGAACGGAAAACCAGAGAAGGCGGTGAAGAAACGTCAGCCAGTAGCTCGCTGACGAAAACCGAAAGGTGCATACTTCTAACAAATAAAACTGTATAAAAATGTAAATAGCAATGAAGATAGACAATTGTATACGGTTCAGCCACATTAATGTTGTTGTTTGCTTTGTTTTAGGGCACAAAAACAACTAAGGTCATATGCGGCCATGTCATAACCGTAGAAAACAAAGAAGAAGAAAAAGGAATTAAAAGCAACTGCACGTTAATCCCAAAGACAGCTAAAAACAGGGACGTGGAGAAAGGTCCATAAAATACGCTATAGACACAACGGAGGTCCTGAACTAAAGATGAAATGTCCTTCGCCATATTGGGGAGAGTTGTACGGGCGAAATGACGTGAAACTGTTGGGCAAACGTCGGCGCAGGTGAACCAAGGGACTGCCAACAGTGTCTCCTCAATGACCGTTCTGCGACCGTTGCTGCGTATGTGCTTTCATAGGAGGCGCTTGGTTCATGCTGTTCATCAGCGATGAAGTCTGGAATTTTCACGCCAGTGCCGCAATCAGACGTCCACTGAGAGGCGACAGCTGTCGTTTTCAGATGAATCTCCTCTTATGCCTCTTGAGAGTGTAAAATTCTTGGGATTACAACTTGATAATAAATTCAGTCGGGAGCGACATACTAACGAACTGCCAAAGCACCTAAACAAGTCTGTTTTTGCAATGCGAATGATGTCAGACATAGGAGATATAAATATAAAAAAGCTGGCATATTCTGCTTATTTTCACTCCATTATGTTGAGAGGTGGCATGAGCCCCCTCTCATATTTCTATCTTACGATTCTCCTCTCTAATTGCATGCGGTGGAAAGTTGCTATTCCTTCACACGCGGACTTCCCACGCAGCGTCTCTCGTCACCCGGGTGATGCAATTTACAAATTCATTACCGTCGTCATGGCCAACCCAGGCCAAATTAGAATTCATGTGTGGACACATCGAAGGTCAAGCCGCGGAAAAGATGCGGGGCGTGGCAGCGACGTGTCGGACTTATCAGGAATTTGTTGGTGCATTCCTGCGGACCTACTGGTCAAAGGAAACGTAAGACAGGATTAAAGAGGAAATAATATTTTGTCCTGAATTGGAAGTGTCCGGGCATAGGAGCGCAACCAAATTTTTTGATGATTTACTCAAAAAGAATCAGGTTTTAGATAGTCCATATAGCAACGGAGAAATCATTAAATTTTGTTTTTCCAAATTGCCAGTTAAGTATCAACAGACACTTGTCGGGAAGTGTGGATCTGACCTAGAAGCATTCAAGAGTCTACTGCGCGAACTCGAAGTAGTCTTCGATAAACAAGACGCAAAGGACAGGAAGAAGGCGCAAAATAACAAATACCACGGGCCAGCAAGGGCAGACGACAACAGATCGCATAATCGCGCTCGTCAGTTAGGAAACCAGGGCTACAGAAATCAAGGTTACGCAATTCAAGATTATGGAAACCAGAGACACGGAAACCAGAACGTCAGGGAACAGGGTCAATCTAGACAAGGAATCTGGGACAGGAGGAATAACAATCGGCAAAGCGACCGTAACTGGAGAGAGCGAAATCAAGGCCCACAGGAGAACCAGGAAATTGAAATTAGACCTGCAAATCCTAATGCACGTCAGAGGAGGGGGAGTCTGACAAGGGATTGGCGCTAGTCCATATGACTCCACCACATCTCTCACACAAAGAAGTTCGTGAAATAATAGTAGTTTAAGTGGTGTACATAGTAGAATAGGCAAATATATGAAACTTTCTTCGGGGAACAATAATCGTTGCATTAATAGATTAAGATTGTTAAAGTATTAACACGCTGCGTTTTCTCGCATAAGAATTTACTGCTGCTAATTTTTTTCTGTTTATGTTCGCAAGCTCCACTGTCAATGCGATAAGAGGCACTACCTTTCCATGAGCAATGTTTTTGTCCTTTCCAATCTGGTGTCCATGATAAGGGATAATGATGAGTGACGAGATGTCGCACAAACGGGCGCATACAAGAACGTGCTCTTAGAAGCGTTCTGAGAAGTCGTGATACGCTCCATAGCGGCCACAGCCAGTTCGTGAGACGTTCATACCAATGCTTGCAGGCACGCGTCAGTGCACTGCAAGATTGTGGTATATTGCGTGATTTCGAGGATGAATATTGGCAGTATAGTTTTTGCAGAGCTGCGCCAGCATCGTTGTCTTGCAAGTCGGGGTGAACCTGTGAGCGTTTGACTCCAATGGTGCCCTAGACGGTAGAAATGCGGGCATAAAGCCTACCATGCCAATGTGCTAGTTGGGGATTTAGCGTGCTGCTTGTGACTGTCACAGATGATTAACCAAGGAATTATACTTGGATATTCGTGACATACTGTGTAGCTGATGTGTGGTGGGCGACGGAATCCTCAACAGGAACTAGTCCTGGCTTGGTCATATTACATTGCCTCTGGAAAGGTGTGCTTTGATCGCGAAAACCGCATAACATAGAAAAAGAAGTTGCAACTATAAATTTATTGTCTTGTATAGCCATGGCTAACCCAGTCTCTGGAGTTTCAGTGAGGCGTAGTGAGAACTCGGAGGCCATGTCGTACGGCGCGCACATCACTGTCGTCAATAGCGGCGAGCAGCGAGATATCTCAGCGTAACAGTAATTATGTAAGAGTGTTGTATAAGGTAAAAAACAAATAATAATAATAATAATAATAATAATAATAAGAGAGTACCATATACTAGGATAAATTAAACTTTAGGATTTTACAATAACTAGATCCTTAATATTGTGGCGGTTTTCTACCACAAGTGTTTGGCGCGCTTGTTAAGATGCTATTTTTCAGGTCACCAAACCACAGACCCGAGATGGAGGGACGACGGGCGAGCGAAAGTAGCATAGTTGCATGTTCTTTATAGCCAGTAAAACTTAGACCTGCATAACAACATAATTTAATTAAAAGACATAGAATGTAGATCGTTGGCAAATGGTAGTTAATTCTTGAGCATGTCTACTGTCGGTATATATAATTAATACTAATATTAGTGCGGGCCCGCACATTTAGTTGTTCATCCATTACATAGCATCAGTTATCACACACCATGTACAATACTGAGATCGGTCTCTACACGAATATCAAGATAAATTATTTCCATGTCTAGATTAGATACACCAAGATAGCTACAGATAAATAACTATAAAATTAAAATTAGAGTGTCTGAAATGACAGACCACCAATGTATCGTTATGTAAATTTATTATAACATAGAAGGTCATGGGGAAAAGTGAGGCATAAGATTTTTGTAAGAATTGTGCAGATGACGGGGATCGTGGCAATGCAGAGACCAGCCGGAGCAAAAAACAAGAGGTCATCGGCTACCTGCAGAAGAGAGCGTCAGCGCGCCACCTGACGTGAAGGGTGCGAGAGCATCCGGTCCTACAAGCTGACAGTCACCGGGCTCTATACCTGAGGGATTTGGCGGCAGACAGCCCTCGCCGGACCACAAGTGAAAGTGAGGCTGGTCGTTGACACTGACACGCGACCCACACGCGACAGCCAACTAGCTCTCCGGACGCGGCAGCCGTTTGGAGGGATTCCCTGCGGCAGACCACGTTGTCGTGAGCACACGAAGAAGATCACATATGGTGTCATAACCGGCGTCTCATGTGCCTCAGGACAGAAAGGGACGCTATATACTCACCTGTTTGGGTTTTTATAACTCACTAGCATTGGCCGATCTGCATACACAAAGCAGTATCGTGCCGCACTAACAAATGTATGGTCTCATTTCTAACTTCTCCTCTCTATTAGAGAGCAGTTTTGGCAATCGTCGCTTCTAGTTCGATCCTGTATGGATGACCTCACACACTTGTGGAGTCACTCCACGTGCCATCATCCCTCGTCGAACTGCAATATTGGGAAACGTAAAGTACTGTCCAGCGAGAGAAGAGACCTAGACTAGTGATGTATCCCAACAAGTAGACCTCAGAGACAATTAATCGACATGAGGAGGGCCTATCACTGTGTCTTCCTACCGTACTGCCGTGATCATATGCGTGGGTCTGACTTCAATCTCAACAGCGTACTGCAGACGCTCCAGCACTCCCTATTGCTGTTGCAACAACGTAGCAACAACACCTGACGTTTAGCCCTATGTGATGTCAGTACTGTGGCCCCATCCCAAAAGTCCCCCTCCAATGCTCAAGACATGGAACCACGTGCATCAATGCTTATGACTCAACATACCTCAGAGAAACTAATGAATTTGTGAAGTGCTTCGAACATTTCTAACAATGTGATTTAGTGCCTCATTCTCAGCACAGTCGTGAACAGTGTGCAATGTGCACGCACAACGTAATGTCCCATGAACCTTGTTTTTTTTCTTAAATTTCTTTCTCAAGTGTTGTTTTTTGTAATGTATGTGATACCTTGTATGTGTTTGTTTAACACTGTGATTCTTATTACAAATTACTGTATTGTTCTCCACACCATGTTTTTTTTGTATCTTGTATTTATGGTTGTGTGTATGCAAACAGTGTGCCTGAAGTCCCCATAAACTGAAGCAGATACCACCACTGTCATTGTGAATGGACCATCAGTTCAGGGAACATTTTGTAAAGGTTATTCTTGCTGCAGGGAGACAGAATGAATCGGAGGTTGTAATTAGATTCTGAAAGCTCACAAAGAGATTGTTAACTTAAATAATATCATGTATGAGTGAGTTCAGGTTAGTTTAATGATTAAAATTGTTGTAACATCTTGGGCATTTAATTGCGGAGCACTCCAACTCTGATTGTAAAGAATAAATTGCTCCATATTTGGCTCACATGCCCGGGCCATATTTAGAGAGTGAATGTCTGTGTGAATCGGTGTTTGGAAGGGGCTCCCTGGGTATGGATGTGTGATGTGAGTGTTAGTGTTCCATATTAAGAAGGTGAAGTTGGCTACATCATAAATAATCCTCCCTCTAAGAGCTGCATTTTTCAGTTGCAGTTATTTTCTTTATAGAGTGCGGCATGTGCAGCCAGTTTGCGAGATTGTTCTTGGGCGATTGACTCACTACCTTGCTCCTCAGTGAGCCAACCGCTCACCAATTACAATCTAAAATGGCGTAGGGGCTATGAGAGGTGGCATGAGCCCCCTCTCATATTTCTATCTTACGATTCTCCTCTCTAATTGCATGCGGTGGAAAGTTGCTATTCCTTCACACGCGGACTTCGCACGCAGCGTCTCTCGTCACCCGGGTGGTCCGGTGACAGGCGGGCTCTGCTGATCTGGAAAGCTTCAAGCCGACGGGTGTGAGGATGTCGAGTGAATGCTTTGCAGACACCGACATTGTCAAGAGGCACGCCCGCAGAGCTTGAAGTAGCGGCTGGGCTAGAGGTTCCGTTACTTCGCAGAAACTTAGCGAAAACACTTTCTGGCGGGCTACCAGCGAGGCGTGGGAATGACTTGTGTACCCAGGCAGCTGTGGCGGGAAAATTCCCGCACTTTCTGCAAAATAGTAACTGTGATTGGCTTGCTCAGGGCATAGCTCCGTGACGTAGCAAGATCGGCGCAGAAATTGGCGCCAAGGATCTCCATTGGTGGAATGGTAGCGTTCCGGCAATGGAGTGGAATTTTCCGCCGGTTTTCGAGTTGCTGATTGGAACGTTTAACCACGGCCACTGTCGTGGGGGCGGGAATGTTCTGTGTTCGGTTTTTGGTACGGGTGCTCTTGTGAGTAGTTGGCTCTCGCCTTTCGGTCGAGGACGTCGAAGCAACCAGCCGACGGCTCCGGTACGGCAGATCGTGTCCTGGGAGTCAAGAAGTCGGTTTGGTAATGTATGTCCGCAGCATCGGCAGATAGGGATTTTCCTAGGTGACAATCAGAGCTCAGCAGAGCGCGCCTGTTCGTCTTTTTTCTAACTTTGTTCTGTCTTGGGTAGCAGCAATTAATGTTGGGTTGGCTATGTGTTTTCGCTAAGAATTGAGTTGCTAGGAATTGGCTGCACATACCACTTTGTCATAATCCTCACAATCTAGTTTAGGGACAACTTCACATTCACAGCGTTTGTTTAAGTATCCAATTAGAGCCAATTTGATGTATTGTTAATGTTTCATGTGTTGTTGTTTATTATTTTGTGATTAGTCTTAATAAATCATATTGTTATTTTGGACAGAACTTTAATTCTGTTAATAGGTAGAGCAACCCCATCATTTCTCACTATGTTAATGAAACCTTCGTTTAATTAACTTATTTATCAAATTAAATTATTGCAGGTGCCAAACTCTCTTCTACTCCACTGGCAGGATTGATTAGAGTCAGTTCGCGTATTTTTTTTTATCCGTGTGCAACAAGAAAAGATGGAGTTAGAATAGGGGGGGCTTAGAGCATCATGTACATATGTAATTTCTCTAAGAATTGAGTGTTAAAAAACACTGCTAGCCCCGGCACCTCGCAAGCTTTCCTTGACAGCCTCCCCTAATCTCATCAGAGATTTCGGTAGTATGCTTCACTGACGGTTTGCTGTTTAGGTTAATAATCTATTAGCACCACGCCGCGGCTGTCCTGAAAGCAGTCAGCATCAACTTGCCTGGCAACGGTTGGATCTTCGCCATTTTCAGTAATGGTGGATCGACATGTTTCCACTCCTTGATTTGCTCCTTTGCCTCAGTTTATAGTTATGAAACCATCACTCGTACCGTGGTGATTATGCGGCTACAGAAGTCACACGGATTGGCCGGACACAGTTGCAACATTTTCACTGCTGGCTCGGTTCAAAATGGTTCAAATGGCTCTAAGTATTATGGGACTTAACATCTGAGGACATCAGTCCCCTAGACGTAGAACTACTTAAACCTAACGAACATAAGGACATCACATACATCTATGTCTGAGGCAGGATTCGAAGCTGCGACCGTAGGAGCAACGTGGTTCCGGACTGAAGCGCCTAGAACCGCTCTGTCACAGCGGCCGGCTCGCTCTGTTCGCAGGGAATTTTAAACGAGTATGAGCAGTGCGGAACGGACCATAATGGAATCTTCGTCATTTTCAAAACGTCGTGTAAGATGTTGAAAAATGATCCATGACAGATTTTCACTTTTGCGCTATTGTCCCGACTGTGATATGCCGGTCACGAGGGACTTCTGTTACGACTCTAAGTTCTTCACAAGAGAAGGTCCGCCGCTTTTTCTTCACCATTCTGCCTTGTTTAACCATACTCGTAGTGTGTGCGCCACCTCCCCACTGTGCGATACGATAGTTCATTGTTCCACTAACTCCGCATGGATTGTTGCAACTTTGTTCCCCTTCAGGTCCAGAAAAATAATTACCGCACGATACTCCATTTCATCAGTGGGCTGTGGCACATTGTTCTGGCTCATCTAGCGGCATGCGACGGTACTGTGGCGTGGGGATTTCAACCTGCACCAGCAGAAACATGTACCTGCAAAAATCCAAAAATTAATTCTTCCTCTTCTTCTTTAGTTTTTACCGTCCCTATGGGGTCGGTATGTTATTTTCATTTGTGACAATGTCAGTGGTAAATATCCTGTGCAGTCACATTAATGTCACCACCAGTAAAAATCCTAAACAACAACCGTTAGCAGCGTGGACGGCTGAGAGACGTGCAGGAAGAGAGTCAGTGATGTTCTGGAAGGTAACGGTAGCGGTGCGGAGCCGTGCCGTCTCCAGTGCTGTGGCCAGCTGCGCCAGGTCTCCCGGTCGAGGATTTTCGGCGCAGAGAACCTGATCGACGTGGTCTCACAGATTCTCGATTGGCTTTATATCCGGGATGTTAGATAGCCAGGGATTACGGTAAATTCATCCTGGCCCTCTTTCGAACAACTCACATAGACTGGGAGCTGTGTAACATGTTGCTAGATGCTTCGTGCCGAAAAAATACAAACTGCATGTACGGGACATGGTCTTCAAGGATAGATGCATACTTGTGTTGATCCATTTTCCCTTCCAGAATGACAAGATCATCCAGGGAATGCCACGAAAACATTCCTCAGACCATAACGCATATGGAGGTGTGTTTGCTTTCAGATGTTTCATGCTGTATATATGGAGCATTAGGTTAGGTTAGATTAGATTAGATTAGATTAGATAAATTATTCATTCCATAGACTCACAAAAGAGGGGATCCTCCTGGGTGTGGAGCATGTCAGATAAACACATTAAAAAAATGTAATTAGAAAAACTTTAGTTTCATTAATTTTAGTGATTCTCAGTCAATAAACAGTACATGAATTAAAATTAAACTTCTAATATTTACAGGTTTAGTACTTACATCTGCTTTCATTAAATCCATCATTCACGCAGTAGATAGTTACTTGGCTATTACAACCAAGTATTGTCAAAAATTAAAGTAATTTATTCATTTCAATGATCCTCGGTTAAGAAGTTAGTATGTACAAGATTTATAATTAAACTTCCACTAATTACAGACTTAAGACTTACATCTGCTTTCCATACATCCATCATTCGCACAGTAGGTAGTTACTTGGCTGTTACAACCAAATATTGTCAAAAGTTAAAGTATTATAAATTTTCATTAAAATGGTCTACTGCACTTGTTGAGAAATTCATGGATGGTACAGAAGGAGTTGGCCACCACAAATTCTTTTAAATTATTTTTAAATTGTGCCTTGTCTGAAACTAAACTCTTAATGGTTTCTGGTAACTTACTGAAAATATGCGTTGCTGAATACTGGACTCCTTTCTGGGCAAGAGTAAGTGATTTTCAATCTTTATGTATATTGTTCTTATTCCTAGTATTGATAGCGTGTTCTAAGCAGTTAGTTGGCAAAAGAGAGGTATTATTTACAACAAACTTCATTAGGGAATAAATGTACTGAGAAGCCCAATTCTCTGAATAGGTTTCGACATGATGTTCTTGGATTTGCACTACACATTACTCTTATTACATGCTTCTGTACTCTAAAAAAATTTTCTCGGTTTGTGGAGTTACTCCAAAATATGATACGATATGACATTGCGAGGTGCCGGGGCTAGCAGTGTATTTAACACTCAATTCTTCTAGAATCTACATATGTACATGATGCTCTAAGCCCCCCCCCCCCCCCTATTCTAACTCCAACTTTTGCTATTGCACAAGGATAAAAAAAAATACGCGAACTGACTCTAATCAACCCTGCCAGTGGAGTAGAAGAGAGTTTGGCACCTGCAATAATTTAATTTGATAAATAAGTTAATTAAACGAAGGTTTCATTAACATAGTGAGAAATGATGGGGTTGCTCTACCTATTAACAGAATTAAAGTTCTGTCCAAAATAACAATATGATTTATTAAGACTAATCACAAAATAATAAACAACAACACATGAAACATTAACAATACATCAAATTGGCTCTAATTGGATACTTAAACAAACGCTGTGAATGTGAAGTTGTCCCTAAACTAGATTGTGAGGATTATGACAAAGTGGTATGTGCAGCCAATTCCTAGCAACTCAATTCTTAGAGAAAACACATAGCCAACCCAACATTAATTGCTGCTACCCAAGACAGAACAAAGTTAGAAAAAAGACGAACAGGCGCGCTCTGCTGAGCTCTGATTGTCACCTAGGAAAATCCCTATCTGCCGGTGCTGCGGACATACATTACCAAACCGACTTCTTGACTCCCAGGACACGATCTGCCGTACCGGAGCCGTTGGCTGGTTGCTTCGACGTCCTCGACCGAAAGGCGAGAGCCAACTACTCACAAGAGCACCCGTACCAAAAACCGAACACAGAACATTCCCGCCCCCACGACAGTGGCCGTGGTTAAACGTTCCAATCAGCAACTCGAAAACCGGCGGAAAATTCCACTCCATTGCCGGAACGCTACCATTCCACCAATGGAGATCCTTGGCGCCAATTTCTGCGCCGATCTTGCTACGTCACGGAGCTATGCCCTGAGCAAGCCAATCACAGTTACTATTTTGCAGAAAGTGCGGGAATTTTCCCGCCACAGCTGCCTGGGTACACAAGTCATTCCCACGCCTCGCTGGTAGCCCGCCAGAAAGTGTTTTCGCTAAGTTTCTGCGAAGTAACGGAACCTCTAGCCCAGCCGCTACTTCAAGCTCTGCGGGCGTGCCTCTTGACAATGTCGGTGTCTGCAAAGCATTCACTCGACTTCCTCACACCCGTCGGCTTAAAGCTTTCCAGATCAGCAGAGCCCGCCTGTCACCGGACCACCCGGGTGACGAGAGACGCTGCGTGGGAAGTCTGCGTGTGAAGGAATAGCAACTTTCCACCGCATGCAATTAGAGAGGAGAATCGTAAGACAGAAATATGAGAGGGGGCTCATGCCACCTCTCAAGCTGTTCAAGGGGCTGTTTTTGCTTCACGACAACGGACCAGCTCATTCGGCACGGCATTCGGGAGAACGACGGTTCAATCCCGCGTCCGGCCATCCTGATTTAGGTTTTCCGTGATTTCCCTAAATCGCTCCAGGCAAATGCCGGGATGGTTCCTTTCAAAGGGCACGGCCGACTTCCTTCCCCGTCCTTCCCTAATCCTCGCTGTCTGGTCTCCTTCCCCGAAACAACCAACCAACCATTCGGCACAGGACACAGCCACACATGCTGCTTCTTTAGCTTATGAAAATTTCGTCTACCACTTCCCATCGCTCCCGTATTCTCCTGTCAAGGGGTTGAGTAACTTCTTCTTCCTTTCACCGATGGGGGAACAAATGCGTGTTGAGCCGGCCGTAGTGGCCGAGCGATTATAGGCGCTTCAGTCTGGAACCGCGCTGCTGCTAAGGTATCAGGTTCGAATCCTGCCTCGGGCATGGATGTGTGTGATGTCCTTAGGTTAGTTAGGTTTAAGGAGTTCTAAGTTCTAGGGAACTGATGACCTCAGATGGTAAGTCCCATAGTTCTCAGAGCCATTTGAACCATTTCTGAAATGCGTGTTGGGCATTTCCAGAATGGCAACGAGATTATTTTTGAGGCTGGTCGTTTCCTCAACAACGAAAATGCGGACTTCTACAATCAAGATCTCCGCCAGGCCATCGATCGCTGAAAAAAAAAAGTATCTCATTGGAAGGTGAATATTGAGGGAAGTGTCATGGACGCAGCTTAATTCTTTTCATGGTGATAACTAAAAATTTATACTATCTCTCAGTCACGACTAAGTGTTGAAGGGTTACCAGAAAAACAAAAAATATCGTTCAAGTACGAATATTAATAAGCCTTGTAACGCACATAAAGAAATGAAACACTAGTCGTTTTCGCCAGCTCGGTATTAAGAAGCCACTGATGTCACTCTCACTGATTCAAAATTGGATGCAGTGAGGCACATATAAAAGCAAATAGGCCCAAACGCAATACACACAGGCCTTCAGTCGTCAAGTAAAGGACGGTTCCAGCTAACAGCAGAGTTCGACCCTGATGTAAATCGAAAACTGTGCCTCGGATGATTACCAGCCGACAGCAAAAACTATTTAAGTGAGAAAACTTAATACACAGTTAGGTTTGTACACTAAAGAGGACTTGTAAAATTAGCCTGAGTGTTTCTCCAGACTACGTGGTTTCCTTTGTACATTTGCTTGTCTGTACCTACACCTGGTTTTCACTTCCTTTGTGCCATATAACTGAATCTAAGCAATAATAACTGGCTCCTCTAATGATTCATGGTTTGACGATGGTCTTTAGGCTTCAACGTGCCTACCCTAATCATAACACTTACTACCCAGTGTGGCCATTTTTTCTGGTAAATGGTTGGAGTGTCTGGTGACAGCTGAGGTTACAAGCCTCGTCTACGTTTTACACTTACGGTAAGTGGGTCTCGGGAGTCAAACTAGAAACTAGTGTCTGTGCTCTTCGTCATGATCAAGTAAACACGTGGGAAATAAGACCAAAATCCAACCCTGAGTCTCATTTCCATATGAACACCATATCTACCTACTTAGCCAGAAACCTGAGATATTTTATACTGCCTCCAAGCACACAAACCTAAAAAACCTCAGCTTGATCTCCGCCGCCGTCTCAGTCCCGTCGTAGCCGCTTGCGTGCCAGATATGGATGACCTAGAGTTCCCCGTCGCCTCCAGTCTGATTGTGAGATTCAAAGTCAGTATGTTGCGATCGACGTCGGGTTACGACGAATCGTGTCAAGAGACCGTTATTATTCCGGCCAGTATATCTCATAATCGCCACTTGCTTTTTCGTGTGGCCGCGACTGATACCTAGACAAAGTCATGAAGCCTACTGACAGTAACTTGAGAGCTCCGAGCAGTGACGTAAGGAGTAATGATGTGACGAATGTGGAGCATTCAGCGACGACGTGATAAAACAAGGAGCAGCGGCGCCCTTGGAGTTCCTTCCGTGGAGCGATGCCTGAGCGCCACTCGTGCGGAATGGAGGGAACCACGCTGGTGGCTTTGTCGGGGTGCTTTCCCACAAGGCCGCCCGACGGGCAATTTCTGCCCCAAGGTCTGCCGTAACGGGACGCGAGCTGCGCACAATAGGCGCACACGTTACACAACGCAGGCAGCGCCAGACTGCTTCCAGATGCGGACTTGCCCGCTGCCTGATGGTCAGCTGAGTTCCGTGGAAGCGACGCTCGTTAGACTTTTCAGCGAAAGACATCATAGGCATGCTCACTCATACAACGGAAGAAGTTGATGGGACGTTAAATATCTTTCGGATGCCAAGAGCAAGTGTTAAGCAAGTACGAGGGCTGTGGTGTTGGAACATCAGCGTAATTGTTTCAAGTTTAGAAGAACCGTTCGACAGAAAATGGCATTTATTTTTTTTGTTTAAGTCACTTACAGGAATAAATTATAGACAGCAGGTATTTCATATTTTAAAAAAAGGGTGTGGGGGGGGCACCTAGCGAAGTGGCGCAGTGGTTAGCACTCTCGACTTGCATTCGGGAGGACGACGTTTCAATCCCGCGTCTAGCCATTCTGATTTAGGTGTCTCGTGATTTCCCTAAATAGCTTCAGTTAAATACCGGGACGATTCCTTTGAAAGGGCACCACCGACGTCCTTCCCATCCTTCGCTAATCCGATGGGACCGATGACCTCGCTGTTTCTTCCCCTCTCCAAATCAACCAGCCACAAAGGGTAGCATTCGATTGTATGACCTAAACGTTTACTGCATATAACGGAGCATTACGGAATTAGAGAAGAGATGGACAGCGGTTCATTCATACCTAGGAAATAGTTAGTAGAAAGTGCTCCTTCAGTGTAAACGAAACGGGAACAGAGTTGAATCTTTCTGGGGTCCTAGAAAGTTTGAGGTATCGCAGAGTTCTGTTCTGGCTACGTTGCATTGCAGAGGAGAGAACAGATAAGTAGGTGGAAACGGTACATAGATGGACTCCATGAGTGGGAGTCGATATGGAAGAGATAGGGGATGCAGTACGAGAATTTAAAGGAACTTTGGAGGACTTGACATCACTTAAGTCAAGAGATAGACAACATTCTTTCGGAGTTTATAAAGTGATTGCGAGAAGTGGCAACCAATGTAATATTCAAGTTCGTGTGTGAGCGGCGGCATACCGTCAGACTTTCGAACAAATATCATCCAGAAAATCCCGAAGATAGCAAGTATGTGCGAGAACTATGGCACAGTCAGCTTAACAACTCAAGTACGCAATTTCCTAACAAGAATAATATTAAAAACATAGAAAAGAAAACTGAACATTTGTTAGATGACGATCTGTTTGGATTTAGAACAAACACAGACACCAAAGAGGCAGGTCTAACGATGCATTTGATAATGCAAGCAAGAATGAAGAAAAATCAAGACACGTATGTAGGATCTGTCAACCCAGAAAAAGCGTTCGACAATATAAAATGGTCCAAGATGTTCGAAATTCTGAAAAATATGTGGGTAAGCTACGGCGAAAGATGGGTAACATACACTGAAGAGCCAAAAAAACTAGTACACCTGCGTAATATCGTGTAGGGCCCCCGCAAACATGCATAAGTGTTGCAATACGATGTGGCATGGACTCGAATAATGTCTGAAGTAGTGCTGGAGGGAATTGACACCATGAATCCTGCAGGGTTGTCCATAAGAGTACGACTGGGTGGAGATCTCTTCTGAACAGCACGTTGCAAGGCATCCCAGATATGCTCAATAATGATCATGTCTGGGGAGTTTGGTGGCCAGCGGAAATGTCTGGCTCAGAAGAGTGCTCCTGGATCCACTCTCTAGCAATTCTGGACTTGTGGGGTGTCGCGTTGTCCTGCTGGAATTGCCCAAATCGTCGGAATGCACAATGGACCTAAATCGATGGAGTAGATCAGAAAGAATGCTTACGTACGTGTCACCTGTCGGAGTCGTACCTACACGTATCAGCGATTCCATATTACTCCAACTGCACACGCCCCACACCATTACAGAGCTTCCACGAGCTTGAATAGTACCCTGTCATCAACAGTCCAATGTCGGTGTTGACGGGCCCAGGCGAGGCGTAAAGCTCTGTGTCGTGCAGCCATCAAGGGTACACGAGTGGGCATTCGCCTCTGAAAGCCTATATCGATGATGTTTCATTAAATAGTTCGCACTCTGACACTTGTTGATGGCCCAGCACTGGAATCTGCAATTTTGCGAAAGAGTTGCATTTCGTTGGTCCTATTCTTTTAGGATCTTATTCCGGCCTTAGCGGTGTCGGAGATTTAATGTTTTATCGGATTCCTGATATTGACGGTACACTCGTGGTGTTGTCCTACGGGAAAATCCTCACTTGATCGCTACGTCCTAGATGCTACGTACGCCGTCTGCAACACCACGTTCAAACTCACTCACTTGACAACCTGCCATTGTAGCAGCAGTAACCGATCTAACAACTGCGCCAGACACTTGTTGTCTTATATAGGTGTTGCCGACCGCAGCGCCGTATTCTGCCTGTTTACATGTCTCTGTATTTGAATTGCATGCCTATACCAGTTTATTTGGCGCTTCTGTGTACAATATGTTTCGTAACCAAGAGGGAACAATAAGCCGGATTAAAAAGTGTGTAAGACGCGGATGCAGCATTTTGTCCTTATGGTGCATAGAAGCAATGACGGAAATATACGAAAGGTTCGAGGATGGTTAAAACTCAGGGTTAAAGGATATCCATGATTAAATTCGCTGATGACATAGCGATCCTCAGTGAAAGTGAAGAAGGTTTTCATTACGTGTTGAACGAAATGATCAATCTGCTGAGTACAGAATATGGATTGCGAGTAAATAGAAGAGAAACGAAAGTAATGAGGAGTGGCGGTAAGGACGACACAATACCCAGTCCCGAAGCGGAGAAAATCTCCGACTGGGCGGGAACTGCATTTTCCTCGGGGTACCTACTCTCCAGTGCTGAGAAACCGCGCGGTAGAAATGCAGCAGTTAGTTGTGTGTACATTGTGACGCGCGGTAGAGCAGAAAAGTACATGTCGTTCTAAAAACGGAGACGTGAGTGCAGTTACGTCAGTGTTGCAAGTACGACTGAACTTTATTGATTCCGAGCGAGGTAAATTTATTAAATCGTCTTACCTTTGAAGTGTACCGACACTGCCGGAAAAATACACTGCCTGATCAAAAGTATCCGAGTACAGCTATTTAATGCGGAATTGACCACTAGATGTCAGCAAAAGCGGACCCGCTAGAATAAAAGGACGCGGGGAGTACTGTGTTACCAGCCAAGGAGCAGCAACAGCAGAGTGTGTGGGCCACGAGTGCTCAGTGACTTGGGACGTGGACTAGTCACTCAATTTCTCCTGAGTAACAGATCCATCAGAGACATTCCAAATCTTCTACAGCTGGCCAAGCCGACTCTTGGTGGTGTGAAGTGGAAACGCGAAGGAACAGGCACAGTAAACTGAGCCCAGGCAGGCCTGGTGTATTGATGTACACGGACCGTTGAGTATTGTGGACGGTGGTTGTAAAAATCGCATTAAATCATCAGGAAGAATCACTCGTGAGTTCCAGTAAGCTACCAGCAGTCCTGCTAGCACTATACGTAGGGAGTTAAAAAGAATGTGGTCAAGCAGCTCCTCACAAGCCACACATTTCAGAAGCCAGTTCCATGCCCGATTGAAGTGGTATAAAGAGGGACCCCTCTGAGCAGTGGGTGGCTGGACAGGAGTGATTTGGAATGATGAGTAGCATTACACCCTGAAGCAATTCGATGGAATGGTTTGGGCTTGGCAAATGCCTGTCATCGTGTGTAGTATTAGTGAAGAGCGGAGGTGGTGGTTTTATGGTAAGAGGGTGTATGTCGTAGTTAGGATGCGGTCCACTTATTGGGCGTAATAAGATGCTGAATGCGGAACACTTTTTACGGAATTCTGTACTGCGGGCAACAGAAAAATAGTTCGGAGAAGGATTATGTCAGCATGACAATGCATTCTGTTCTAAGGCAGCATATGTGATGCAATAATTTCTGGTTACAGCATTCCTGATACGGACCGGCCTCCCGAGTCCCGATATGAACCCAATGGAAACCCTACGGGACAGGTTACAACGTCGACTTCACTCCAGACCCGAGCGTTCAGCATCACTACCTACTCTGGTTTCGAATCTAGAGGGAGATCGGGCTACCATTCTTCAACAGACACTGAGACGCCTCATTGAAAGTGTCTCAAGTAGAACTGGAGCCATTATAAACTCGAAGGGTGAACACATCCCATATTAATGTCCACTGATAGGTGGATACTTCTAATCAGATTCTGTATGTCACCAAGCGGTCTAAGGCGCTGCAGTCACGGACTGTGCGGCTGGTCCCGGCTGAGGTTCGAGTCCTCCCTCGGGCGTGGGTGTGTGTGTTTGTCCTTAGGATAATTTAGGTTAAGTAGTGTGTAAGCTTAGGGACTGATGATCTTAGGAGACAAGTCCCATAAGATTTCACACACATTTGAACATTTTTTTTTTCTGTATGTCAAAGTCCTCGTTTGTGTCCCAGTGGTGTCAGTAGTTGTGTAACATTTCTGAATAAAAATAAATAACAAGCTGAATATTGCGAACCGTAACTGTACTGACCTGAACTAGTTTCCCACTTTAACTTGTAACACCATAGCTCTAATGCTCTACTGATTTATTTTGCTTTTGTTTCATTTAATATTACATCGCTGAACTTCTATAAATGTGTTTGATTGAATAGATAACACAAAATTGTATACTCCTTTCTCTGTAAAAACTTTGATGTCATGGTTTGGTTCTATGCAAAGTAGTGTATCTGTCATTTAAATTCTTTGTCCCATTTGGAGGGAACAAAACTTACTGTATGTAATTGTAATTTTGTGTGAATAATTTTTTGTAGAAATGTAAATATGTGCAAATGTTCTGTTTTATTTAATGCATTTGGTTGCTGTTATGTAAACTGCTGATCCTCACTTAGGGTTCTTAGTTATTCTGTATGTAAAAGTTGTTGTGGTTCCCCTCGGGAACGGAACTGTGTAGCGCGCGCAAATTGTGGTTGGCCTAAGTAGAAAAGGGGGAACCAAGAGTCAGTCGGGGACGAGCTACGAGTTGGGGACGAGCTACCAAACTGTGCACTGCCATGTAAAGGATGCATATTGTGGTGGTTCCGAGAGAGGCTTTTTCTGCTACTTTCCAATGCCTTGGATGGATGGATAAATAGCTGGAACTATTCTGGAATTTGTATCTATCATCGCCACCAAGAACTGACAGAGTCCAGCAATTCTACCTGCAATTCCACCTACCAACATGCAGTTGCCACCACATTGCGCAATCATTGCATCGGAATGCTACAATGATGTACAGTGAAGGATCAGCTTAATGGATGTGTTAGTGTGCTCAAATATAAGGTAATTTGTATCTGAATTTATGTACCTACCTTGATTTTTCTCCTCATCATAACATCTCTCAGGTTTCTCTCCGTTTGAACTAAAGTGATATCCGAGTGTCCTTACTGAAAGAACATTAAAGCCCAGTGTTTTGCTAATTGATGCCTCTTGAACATAGTAAAAAGAAAGTTAATGTGGCAAGAGAGTGAGTTAAAGTTAATGATGCTTGCTGAAAATAATTTTCCTAGTAAAACTGCTTATTAATGTGTTGTTGCCAACTTCAAATCAAAAGTTCTTAAGGCTGAGGCTTATAAAGTTTTGCTTAGTAAATGATCACATTACTGCCTGTCGTAAATCGCAGAAGGTGAGTCAGTATCTTACACGTATGTTAATTTTGTGTCTCACTGCAGTGAAAGTGGAAAACTGCAGTTGTGAAACGTTATATACTCATGTTTGCTAAGTGTTTGTCTCTCTTGTGCATTAAAAGTGCATATAAATAGTATAACAGGATTCACAGTTTGGCTATTGTGTTAATGCTCGGTAACAAGTAACGGAAAGACCACTAATTATGAAAACCATAATTTCTTTATTCAAATTATAATGAGAAGCAACCTGTTAGTGGATTCCAATTAACTTTCATTTTTAAATAATAAAGTATTTAACTGAGAGAGACTTAACCTATGTGCAATTAATGATTCTGCAGTGAATAGTAATAATAACGTTATAAAGACCATTCAGTACGAATAAGCACTGAAAGTAATAGTGTGTTTCGTTATTTGTTATATTTATGCAAATAGTTTGTGCTGCTCTAGCTGTTCGTCCCAACCTTAACGTTAACATATGCAGGTGTCAGAGTTCATTGCACTCGCGTGTGGCGAAGTCTGGGTTGTGTTTGTCCGTTGAAGTTACGCATACCTACTTTCTTAAACGAGAATGTTAATCATTCTCTTGCCTAATTAGGCTGGCGACCGTTTTCTTTATCCGTTAAACAGTGCAGATAGGCAAAAATTTTGTTTGTTACTGTTCAATTATTTACGTAATTCTGACTTTCATTTCCGATAAGCCACCTCCGTTAGGTACAACACGATCAACATAACAAAATTCCTCTCAGAGGGTAACACTGCTCTGTTACTTTATACCATAATTGCTTTAACAAGATAGTTTTATTTCACGACCTGCTTCCAACTTTAAGGATATGGTATAGCGGTAGCGGACAGAAGTGTTATAAACTTCATGTGTGTCTGTGGTGTGATCGTGAACAACGCAAGTGGTGTGCTTAGATAACGCTATCTGATAAAAACGAGTCGCCAAATCTGTCTCAAACTACATACCTGTATTGCAATTAGCTTCTTCCAAATTAATTATAAAACGTACAACTGTAAACTAAATAAGCTGTCCTATAAGATTCTGTATTACATAGTGTAAAGAACAGTGCTACAGTGCGTGACGTCACAACACGTGGATTGCAATTCCAGCACACGAAACTAACAGAATAAACTACGTTACATAAAATTACAAACCGAATTTTGAAAGAATAAATAACCAAAATGTTTCTGAAAAAATGCCCTGTGATTCTACATACGCCAACTTGACCAAACATATTCCAAACACTGAATGATAACAACGCAAATGTAATGCTGTACTGTAAGAATGAGTCTGTCTGACAAAGTAAATGAAATATGCACGGAAATTTACCTAAACTGAATGATCTTGCTATGTTCTGACTGTGGTGTTAACCTGGCTAAAACTAATTTTTATTTTTATGGCTCATTTGATACTGCTCAGGAGTGATGAACGTTGAATCATAGCACAGCAGCAAACCAGGCAAAAGGAAAGAAAACCTCGAGCAGTGCAATGTAAGAACATGCACGTATTCTAAGCAGATCATGCAATGCAGTCACAAGCTATTACAAATCCAAATTTTCACGAGGAGACGATGGAGGATATTGCATTTACTGAATAACGTAAAGAGACTAGCATTCAAATCTATACTGGAAGTCTGGCACTTCCCTTAACAATTACAACCATCTTTACAAAACTTACTTCCTATTGCAGTATGACTCTGCCATGAAATTACTTGCTGAAATAGTTAAGGAGTGCTAAATCTGTAACTTCTGAGTGAAAGCCACATGAACAAATAACTTCACTTAATTACATCTCAATAATCGAACTAACTGACCAGGAACAATAAAGAAAAATCCCAACTTCCAGGGCGCTGATGACCTCGATGTTGAGCGCCCATAAACCCCAACACACACCTAACTTCCAGTTTTTCAAAAACGTCATAAATCACGCGCAGTCAAGCAATACAGCTACGACATTACCTGAAAATCTTAACTTCTCAAATTAATCTTTACGAAATCATATTCCCAAAATTCAGCGTCCTCTGTATCTTTATCTCCGTTCTCTGCAAGCTATTTGCAGACCGCTCAGTAGTGTGACCAACAACCGACTCACTCGCACACTTTTCATAGAAAGATTCTGTAACGACAGTGCCACCGACAACCAAAGATTACAGTGCTTGTACTCGGAACCTCTGTGGGGTAATGTATCGACTGCTGAAAACTACTCTTTGAAAAATATACGCTGTACAAATTGAATTGTGACTCATTGAATGAAAATATATAGCTCATATCACATTCTTTGAATACCAAAAATAAACTATAAACCTTAGAGCTGTTGTCCAACTAGTTTACTAACTCTGGTACTGAGTACGAACTCCTGAAATGCATTTTATTGAAGTAAAACATCGCCAATGGTAGCGTTTTCTCTTCATTTCTTGCGTAATAGAGAGACGTGAGCTCTGCATCTACATGAACATCCGTACTTCCCTGTTTGGTGATGCGGAGGGTACTTTGTGTACCACTGTTATACTCCGTTCATCGTAAGAATAAGCCTCACTTTTGGTGTGACGTCATAAGTGATGCGTGTGAGATCGCTCTCTAAGTTTTTATATATTTTTAGGTTTCAGATACATATTTTAACGGTTTTTGTGATAATATTTACTATATAAGTGACTTATTAATGGTTTCTTCATTCACCTCTCCCTTTCTTGTGTTGTGACCTGATATTTGTGAGTGTTTCGTATCGAGCAACGTAACCTCTTACCTGTGTTTACATTCCGCGCTGACCAGTTGCAGCTGTAGCGGCGCATCGAAAGCTAACTACTAATTAATTGTTTGTGTATAGTGGTTTATTTAGGAACTTTAGTAGTCTTCAACCGGTGTTTTTTGTGTTTTCTGGTGAAATAATTTCAGAAGAACCTTTTGGGAACTGTTTTCAACTTCGTTACGGTGTCATTAGACGTTTGATTCTCTTTCTGTATTAGTTCAAATGGCTCTGAGCACTATGGGACTTAACATCTCTGGTCATCAGTCCCCTAGAACTTAGAACTACCTAAACCGAACTAACCTAAGGACATCACACACATCCATGCCCGAGGCAGGATTCGAACCTACGACCGTAGCAGTCGCGCGGTTCCGCACTGAGCGCCTGAACCGCTAGACCACCGCGGCCGGTGCTGTATTAGTCTTTTGTTATATTCACATTTGTTGTTTATTAATACTGTTAATAATAGTAGTTACTTCCCTTGTAGAGTAAGTTTGTGATTATTGTAGTCAGGTTTTTAACATCTTCTTATTGTAGTAGCGGAACTTAGAAAAAGTAAACTTTTACCATGAGTGAGAAGTGTGGGCTTTGCCGTAGGTTCGTGAGTAGTAGATTGCGGTGTGAGACGTGTTCGAAGTGTTTTCACTGGGGGGAATGCAGTGGGGAAGCCAGTGGGCATTCTGGTGAGATCCTCTCCTGGAACTGCAAGTTATGTAGCAAGAGTAAGTTGATAGAGGAGCAGGAGCGTAAGATCTGTGCCCTTCAGGTGCAGTTGAAAAACGCACAGAAGGAGCTAAATAGGATGAGGAGGGAGAAGGGGGTTGGGGAATGGGGGCTGGCTGTTGGCAAGAGATCTGCTAGGAGAAGAAGATTTTCAGATAGTTTTACTATTGGTGTTTACAATAGATATGACCAACTGTCAGAGTCTAGTGGAGAGGAATCTCTAGTAGTTGTAGATGTAGGAAGTATGCAGCAGACCTCAGTAGTTACGGTGGCTAGAACAGTTGCAAAGTCGAAGAGGAAGAAGAAGATTCTGCTGTTAGGTAGTTCTCATGGCAGAGGTGTAGGCCAGCAGTTGCAGGAAGTGCTGGGGAGTGAGTACCAGGTCACCAGCATTGTGAAGCCTAATGCAGGATTGGCTCAGGTGACTGTTAACATAGGGGGGTTATGTAGGGATTTTACTAAAGAGGATCAGGTAGTGATTGTGGGTGGGGCTGGTAATAGTATTGATAGGGATGGGGAGTATGACATAGATGGTGACCTGGAAAAGATAGCCACTCAGACTGGCAACACGAATGTGCATTTCGTGGATCTGTTTCAGCGTCACGATCGGCCTCATCTTAATACAGCCGTCAGGCGTAATAACATGAGACTTGGGGGTGCGCTGATGACAGAAAGCATGGGTCACATTTCAGTGGTGTCGGTGGAGTTTATCAGCAGGACGGGTTTCACTAGACATGGCCTGCACCTCAACAGGTATGGGAAGGGGAGGTTGGCAAAGCTTATAGGTGACAGCATAGGTGGGGTTGGTGGGATCACTCATGGGAAAATTCCTGCAGTAGTGGGTGTTAGAGCTGCACCTTTTTTAGATTGAAGTCAGCTGATAGGTATTCCTGCTTAAGGGAAGTCTCTCTAACAAAGGAGCCACTTTTGACAAAGATTAGGTATCCGAGTAATGAGGGAATTAGTATATTTCATCAAAATATACAAGGTATTAGAGATAAAGTTAGTGAACTGCATATAGATGTTGACTCTGAAATTATTGGCACATCTGAACACTTCTTAAATAAGGAGATAATTCAGAGGCTTCCTTTACCAGGATACAGGTTGGCTGGCAGCTTTTCGAGGAGCTCTTTGCGGTGTGGGGGAGTAGCCATGTATGTGAAAAACGGCATCCCATTTGAGTCAATTGATGTTTCAAAGTACTGCACTGATAAGGTGTTTGAATGTTGTGCAGGTGTGGTTAAATTTAGTGGAGCTAAACTTCTAACTGTTGTTATTTATAGATCCCCAGACTCCGATTTCACAATATTTTTGCTGAATCTAGAGGAGGTTCTTGGTTCACTTCATAGGAAATACAAAAAGTTAGTTATATGTGGTGACTTCAATATTAATTTTATATGTGATTGTGCAAGGAAGAGGATGCTGGTAGACCTCCTTAATTCATATAATCTTATGCAAACCGTATTCTTTCCAACGAGAGTGCAAAGGAACAGTAGAACAACCATAGACAACATTTTTGTTCATTCCTCATTACTAGAAGGGCATTCTGTTAGCAAAAAGGTGAATGGCCTTTCAGATCATGATGCACAAATTTTAACTCTAAAAGATTTTTGTGCTGCAACACGTATTAAACATAGTCATCAGCTGTTTAGGAAAGCTGATCCAGTTGCTGTAGAGACCTTTGTAAACCTTATCAAGGAACAAGAGTGGCAAGATGTTTATAGCGCTAATACAGTAGACGATAAATATAATGCTTGAAACACGTATGTAACATAGCAGCGATGGCGAGGCATTGTAGCATCTGTGACCAGAGAGTATGCGCTTGATCGCGCGAGTGTTGACAGAGTACTGCCCTCAACTAGACAGAGCTACAGACTCGCAACGACTGACCGACAGACTGAGAACCGCTCGCAACACTCGCGCGATCAAGCGCATACTCTCTGGTCACAGATGCTACAATGCCTCGCCATCGCTGCTATGTTACATACGTGTTTCATAAGTGTAACCTCCCCACAAAAATTTAAAAGTAATGACAATATTATTTAGAAATGCAAATGGACATTGCGCTAAGTGTAACTTCTCCACCAAAATTTAAAGACAGAAATAATAAATGAATAGGAGCCAAGAATAACCTCCCTGCAATTAAATTTAATGACAATAAAAGTGAGAATCGCAATCTGACTCAAGTATAAGTTCTTCATAAAAAAATTAAGGTCCATTCAGTGATAATGATTATTCAATTAAACCGAAATATCGGTCTTTGGCCCTGTGCAAAAAAATCAAAATTAAATTCTTACCTCATTGCAACACCTAGTCAAATTTCTGCTCTTGTTGTTGCGCACCGCTTGGAGGAACTGCATTGCAAATAATAATATTCCCTTTTTTTTGTTATCTAATTGAAAACTGAAACTTTTGTTTAGGGGAAGTGGAACGAAATAGTTACTTCAATTAAATGAAAATTTTATGTAAAAATTGCTTTTGAAATCAAAGTTATTATTGGGGGCACTTGTTGAAAATTAGTTACAATAGTTAAACTTTACATTATCCGATGATTATCTTAATTAACAGTATACCTCATTCAGCATCTTGACCAGTGTTGTCGCCAGACCACATCACGCAATCCCACTGGACTGCTACCACTGACCGACCGCTCTGCATGACGACTACTGGCGTACTGCACGCCACTGAACAGAGCTACTGCTCGCGACGACTGCTGACAGAGTACTGCCCTCAACTAGACAGAGCTACAGACTCGCAACGACTGACCGACAGACTGAGAACCGCTCGCAACACTCGCGCGATCAAGCGCATACTCTCTGGTCACAGATGCTACAATGCCTCGCCATCGCTGCTATGTTACATACGTGTTTCATGCTTTTCTCAAGACTTTTCTCGTGCTTTTTGAAGTTGCTTTCCGTTAGAACGTTCAAAACAGGGTACTAGCACAAACAGGCAGCCTGGGTGGCTGACTAGAGGGATAAGAATATCTTGTAGAACAAAGTGGCAGTTATATCAAAACGTTAGAAACAGTCAAAATCTAAATGCAGCAACCCATTACAAACAGTATTGTAAGGTGCTTAAAAATGTTATTAGGAAGGTAAAAAGTATGTGGTATGCAGATAGAATAGCTAAGTCTCAGGATAAAATTAAAACTATATGGTCAGTCGTAAAGGAAATGGCTGGTCTGCAGAGACAGGTCGAGGATATAGAATCAGTGCGTAGTGGGAATGTCCGTGTTACTGGTAAGTCGCATATATGTACAGTATTTAATAATCACTTTCTGAATATAGCAGGTGAACTAAATAGAAACCTAGTCCCAACAGGGAATCATATAGCGCTCTTAGAAAAAAGCGTTCCGAGACTGTTACCTGAAATGCTCCTCCATGATACTGACAAGAGGGAGATTGAGTTAATAATTAAATCACTAAAGACCAAGAACTCTCATGGATATTACGGGGTATCTAGCAGAATACTGAAGTATTGTTCTATGTATGTTAGGCCAGTTCTCAGCCATATCTGTAACTTTTCCTTTAGGAGTGGTCAGTTTCCTGACCGATTAAAGTACTCGGTAGTGAAGCCACTTTATAAAAAGGGAGACATTGATAATGTTGACAATTTTAGACCTATTTCTATGCCATCGGTGTTTGCTAAAGTTATCGAGACGGTTGTATACACAAGGTTACTGGAGCATTTAAATTCACATAATTTGCTGTCAAATGTTCAGTTTGGTTTTAGAAATGGTTTAACAACTGAAAATGCTATATTCTCTTTTCTCTGTGAGGTTTTGGACGGATTAAATAAAAGGTTGCGAACGCTAGGTGTTTTCTTTGATTTAACGAAGGCTTTTGACTGTGTTGACCACAAAATATTACTGCAGAAGTTGGAGCATTATGGAGTAAGGGGAGCAGCTTACAATTGGCTCGTCCCTTACTTGAAGAACAGAAAGCAGAGGGTAATTCTCCGCAATATTAAGAGTGGTAGTGATGTTCAGTTCCAATGGGGCACTGTTAAGTGGGGCATTCCCCAAGGGTCGGTGCTGGGGCCACTGCTCTTACTTATTTATATAACTGATATGCCTTCTAGTATTACAGGTGATTCAAAAATATTTCTGTTTGCTGATGACACCAGCTTGGTAGTGAAGGATTTGTGTGTAATATTGAAACAGTATCAAATAATGTAGTTCATGAAATAAGTTCGTGGCTTGTGGAAAATAATTTGATGCTAAATCACAGTAAGACTCAGTTTTTACAGTTTCTAACTCACAATTCAACAAGAACCGATATTTTGATCAGACAGAATGGGCATATTATAAGCGAGACGGAACAGTTCAAGTTCCTAGGTGTTCGGATAGATAGTAAGCTGTTGTGGAAAGCCCATGTCCAGGATCTCGTTCAGAAACTAAATGCTGCTTTATTTACCATTAGAACAGTATCTGAAATAAGTGACACTTCAACACGAAAAGTAGTCTACTTCGCATATTTTCATACGCTTATGTCGTATGGTATTACTTTTTGTGGTAATTCTTCAGATTCAAAAAGGGTATTTTTGGCGCAAAAACGGGCTGTTCGAGCTATATGTGGTGTAAGTTCGAGAACCTCTTGTCGAACCCTATTCAATAGTCTGGTAATTCTGACATTGCTCTCACAGTATATATTTTCTTTAATGTCGTTTGTTGTTGCTTGACGCTTGTGCAGAAAGGAGTGCAGTATTCTGCTGCATCCATTTTCAATAAGCTACCACAAGAACTCAAAAATCTTAGCAGTAGCCCAAACTCTGTTAAGTCTAAACTGAAGAGTTTCCTCATGGCTCACTCCTTCTATTCTGTCGAGGAGCTCCTGGAAGAGCTAAAGAATTAAGCAAACTCCAGTGTTACATTGTTGGTTTTCTTTATTTAAACTTACGACTTGTCACCTGAATATGTTTTTTTTTATATTTCATTTTATCTGTTTCTAATATCGTTTTATAATTTCATGTATTGACTCGTTCCATGACCATGGAGACTTCTCCTTAATTTGGTCCCACGGAACAATAAATAAATAAATAAATAAACAAATAAACATTAGACTATGTCTTCTTCCGTGTTTGCTGGAACGTCATTGGATTTTGTTTCACGTGGAAGCCAAGCTGGCTCGAGTACAGTCAAGTACGATAATGATGTGCGTTACGTGTACTTCAACTCAGCGGTGATAAGGGGCAACAGCATTACCGGCGCCTTTAGCTTTGACATCACTGGCCCGGTAAGTGATCCAACTAACATGCAGTGGTGTCAATAGTCCAGTAAAGACGTCACAAGCGACCAGCAATGAAACAGCATAGTTTTGAATGTCATTTATTTTTTAAACAGATGGAAACAACACGTGGCAAAATTCAGGCGATGCGCTTCTTACGTGACCAGAGGGAAAACATAATATGCCCTCCATCTTAGCTACCGTAGTACTGTAATTAAAATATTGTTTTCCAGGTTTCTACGATGCTTATTACTCTATCTCGTGTGAAACCACATTTGTCCTACAAAACACTGGCCATTTTCAGATAAAGAGTATTTGATTTTTCATTTTTCTCCAACAAATTTAATTGTGTAATGTTACCTTAATTTCAAGAATCTTTAACAATCTTTTGTAAAATGTCTATAATTAAGAATGCATATTTGCAATTAAAACAAGAATTTTGCGTGAGATATGTAATTAGAAACTAGAAGGCATGCGTATTTCTTGAAAAATGTGGTTAAGTATGAGTTGACTAACATATACACTCCTAGAAATGGAAAAAAGAACACATTGACACCGGTGTGTCAGACCCACCATACTTGCTCCGGACACTGCGAGAGGGCTGTACAAGCAATGATCACACGCACGGCACAGCGGACACACCAGGAACCGCGGTGTTGGCCGTCGAATGGCGCTAGCTGCGCAGCATTTGTGCACCGCCGCCGTCAGTGTCAGCCAGTTTGCCGTGGCATACGGAGCTCCATCGCAGTCTTTAACACTGGTAGCATGCCGCGACAGCGTGGACGTGAACCGTATGTGCAGTTGACGGACTTTGAGCGAGGGCGTATAGTGGGCATGCGGGAGGCGGGTGGACGTACCGCCGAATTGCTCAACACGTGGGGCGTGAGGTCTCCACAGTACATCGATGTTGTCGCCAGTGGTCGGCGGAAGGTGCACGTGCCCGTCGACCAGGGACCGGACCGCAGCGACGCACAGATGCACGCCAAGACCGTAGGATCCTACGCAGTGCCGTAGGGGACCGCACCGCCACTTCCCAGCAAATTAGGGACACTGTTGCTCCTGGGGTATCGGCGAGGACCATTCGCAACCGTCTCCATGAAGCTGGGCTACGGTCCCGCACACCGTTAGGCCGTCTTCCGCTCACGCCCCAACATCGTGCAGCCCGCCTCCAGTGGTGTCGCGACAGGCGTGAATGGAGGGACGAATGGAGACGTGTCGTCTTCAGCGATGAGAGTCGCTTCTGCCTTGGTGCCAATGATGGTCGTATGCGTGTTTGGCGCCGTGCAGGTGAGCGCCACAATCAGGACTGCATACGACCGAGGCACACAGGGCCAACACCCGGCATCATGGTGTGGGGAGCGATCTCCTACACTGGCCGTACACCACTGGTGATCGTCGAGGGGACACTGAATAGTGCACGGTACATCCAAACCGTCATCGAATCCATCGTTCTACCATTCCTAGACCGGCAAGGGAACTTGCTGTTCCAACAGGACAATGCACGTCCGCATGTATCCCGTGCCACCCAACGTGCTCTAGAAGGTGTAAGTCAACTACCCTGGCCAGCAAGATCTCCGGATCTGTCCCCCATTGAGCATGTTTGGGACTGGATAAAGCGTCGTCTCACGCGGTCTGCACGTCCAGCACGAACGCTGGTCCAACTGAGGCGCCAGGTGGAAATGGCATGGCAAGCCGTTCCACAGGACTACATCCAGCATCTCTACGATCGTCTCCATGGGAGAATAGTAGCCTGCATTGCTGCGAAAGGTGGATATACACTGTACTAGTGCGACATTGTGCATGCTCTGTTGCCTGTGTCTATGTGCCTGTGGTTCTGTCAGTGTGATCATGTGATGTATCTGACCCCAGGAATGTGTCAATAAAGATTCCCCTTCCTGGGACAATGAATTCACGGTGTTCTTATTTCAATTTCCAGGAGTGTATTTGATGAATTTCATATTTAAATGATTTAGATATTCAAACGGAACAAAAAAATTTCGAACCGCCTGCTGCCAGTATATACGATTGTCAGTCTATGACGCTACGGTTTACACAACGTATGTAACTGACCTACTGCCCTTTATATTTATTACATACTGTTTCTCGAAAAACGTCAAACGTGACGTTTCTCTGTACTCTTCTGAAAAACATTAAGAACAAGTTGTTTCGCGCCGTTAAAGGTGTTCCGAACGTGTGTTTCATTTCGAAGCAGGATGCAGTGGCTTCCATTTTCACAGTACGTACGAACAGTAAGACAATCACAGCATAATTAGCGTTTACAGAGCTGTGACTGTACACGATTTTTGAAATAAAAATTACGTACCCAAAGTATGATTGAGAAAAACGTTGATGGCTGTTAATGCATCAGAATGCCTTAAAGGTTCTTTTACAGTGACATTTAATAAGATATCTAATACATAGGTTGGACCTACACTCCTGGAAATTGAAATAAGAACACCGTGAATTCATTGTCCCAGGAAGGGGAAACTTTATTGACACATTCCTGGGGTCAGATACATCACAAGATCACACTGACAGAACCACAGGCACATAGACACAGGCAACAGAGCATGCACAATGTCGGCACTAGTACAGTGTATATCCACCTTTCGCAGCAATGCAGGCTGCTATTCTCCCATGGAGACGATCGTAGAGATGCTGGATGTAGTCCTGTGGAACACCTTGCCATGCCATTTCCACCTGGCGCCTCAGTTGGACCAGCGTTCGTGCTGGACGTGCAGACCGCGTGAGACGACGCTTCATCCAGTCCCAAACATGCTCAATGGGGGACAGATCCGGAGAGCTTGCTGGCCAGGGTAGTTGACTTACACCTTCTAGAGCACGTTGGGTGGCACGGGATACATGTGGACGTGCATTGTCCTGTTGGAACAGCAAGTTCCCTTGCCGGTCTAGGAATGGTAGAACGATGGGTTCGATGACGGTTTGGATGTACCGTGCACTATTCAGTGTCCCCTCGACGATCACCAGTGGTGTACGGCCAGTGTAGGAGATCGCTCCCCACACCATGATGCCGGGTGTTGGCCCTGTGTGCCTCGGTCGTATGCAGTCCTGATTGTGGCGCTCACCTGCACGGCGCCAAACACGCATACGACCATCATTGGCACCAAGGCAGAAGCGACTCTCATCGCTGAAGACGACACGTCTCCATTCGTCCCTCCATTCACGCCTGTCGCGACACCACTGGAGGCGGGCTGCACGATGTTGGGGCGTGAGCGGAAGACGGCCTAACGGTGTGCGGGACCGTAGCCCAGCTTCATGGAGACGGTTGCGAATGGTCGTCGCCGATACCCCAGGAGCAACAGTGTCCCTAATTTGCTGGGAAGTGGCGGTGCGGTCCCCTACGGCACTGCGTAGGATCCTACGGTCTTGGCGTGCATCTGTGCGTCGCTGCGGTCCGGTCCCAGGTCGACGGGCACGTGCACCTTCCGCCGACCACTGGCGACAACATCGATGTACTGTGGAGACCTCACGCCCCACGTGTTGAGCAATTCGGCGGTACGTCCACCCGGCCTCCCGCATGTCCACTATACGCCCTCGCTCAAAGTCCGTCAACTGCACATACGGTTCACGTCCACGCTGTCGCGGCATGCTACCAGTGTTAAAGACTGCGATGGAGCTCCGTATGCCACGGCAAACTGGCTGACACTGACGGCGGCGGTGCACAAATGCTGCGCAGCTAGCGCCATTCGACGGCCAACACCGCGGTTCCTGGTGTGTCCGCTGTGCCGTGCGTGTGATCATTGCTTGTACAGCCCTCTCGCAGTGTCCGGAGCAAGTATGGTGGGTCTGACACACCGGTGTCAATGTGTTCTTTTTTCCATTTCCAGGAGTGTACTTTCAAGAGGGGAACAACAGCAGTGTACAAGAGCTATGGCTGCTGACCAGTCATCACGTTTGTGTTTGTTTATCTCATGTCTATTCTTGTGATGAACGATGTATAGTTCCCCTCGTTCCTGTTCCAGTCGGGGATGATCCGCGGAAAGAGCGATTTCTAGTAAGCTCCCGTGTCAGCTCCGATCTCTCTCATTTCACCTACAAGTTTTTCTCGCATGAAAATACATGGAGGTGGAACTTGACTGTTCTTCAAACGTACGCTCAGCGAATTTTAACAGTAAAGCATAGCTCATACTACCAAGTTCTTTGTAAAATTGACTCGATTTTGTAATCACTGAAATAACATCACATACCCTCTTCCTAACTCAGAAGTGGAATATTTGAAAATTTATACTAGTATTTGGCTTTCAATATATCTGTTGTCAGGTATAATTTTGACGCTGGCTGACATTTTTGGATGTTTATACGAAGATATCGCTTGAATGGATGATATTCAGTCACACAGTATGACAACTTTCTGAAAATATAAATCAGACTCAAAATCCTTGTAGAGGTATGCAACCATTATGAATATAATTAACCACTGGAAGGAAGTAAAAAAGACTGTGTGGTTGTTTAAAAAAACACTGTTTTAACTGTCATGACGCGTTTCGGGTGTAGCCCGTCATCTGATGAACCTATTACAAACAGACAAAGGGAATAGATTTTATGTTACAAGCTTTATAGAAAAGCAAATTTCTCATACAGTCTGTTCTAAATGAACAATATTCAGGAGCAAAAGGCGTTTTGATACAGAAATAAATACCATTTTAGATACAAATACATGTGACTTTGATGCTGTCGTCAAATACTGTCATTACCATCATGTAGACTAAGAGGTAGAATAGAGTAACAGGTAGCACCAGTAATTGCACAATTAGATCTTAAGCCGTTCAAGTACCACACAAGCAGTCACGAGCGCCATTGTGTGTGCTGGGAGAAGGGTCGGGTAACGCTAGGTGGAACAACCGTGTCGATGCACGTTGAAAGAGTGTCACACAGATTTGTGGTTCAAATGGCTCTGAGCACTATGGGACTTAACATCTGTGGTCATCAGTCCCCTAGAACTTAGAACTACTTAAACCTAACTAACCTAAGGACATCACACACATCCATGCCCGAGGCAGGATTCGAACCTACCACCGTAGCGGTCACGCGGTTCCAGACTGAAGTGCCTAGAACCGCACGGCCACAACGGCCGGCCAGATTTGTGGCCAATGTAGGTATTACATATAGACTTTTAAGGCACGACTGCCGAACGTGCTTTTCAATATATAAAACGTTTAAAAACTGATTGCCCACACATAGGCAAAAATTCTGTCTTACTTATAAAAATTCAAGCCACGTATTACACAATACGAGCGTATAAAAATCTTTACAGGACTTTTTTGTTTGTAGATATGTGTAACATTGTTAAGACATGACCAACTGAAAGCTGTTACAGTACAAATTGGGTATGTACCTTAGGATAAAAACACATTTTCATTTTATTACAAAGTAAAAGTACGAAACAAATTCGCACTGTAACAGATTTAAGTTGAAAATATCTTGACAATTTTACATATGTATACAGACAAGAAGCCTAGTAAGGATTTTTATACGCTAGTTTTATGTAATATGTCGACTGAATTTTTATAAGCAAGAAAGAATTTTTGCTGGCGTTTGGGCAAGCAGTTTCTTAATGTTTTACATACTGACACGCACTTTCGGAAATTGTACTTTAAAAATTTAAATTTTGCTGCGCTCTTTAAACGTACATCGACACGGTTAGAGGCGCTGATGACTGCTTTTGTGGTATTTCGTCAGTCAGGGTCGAAATGTGCACCTAGTGGCGCTTCCTGTTATTCTGCATATTATTAATGACAGTATTTGACGACTACATCAAAGTCTCATGTATTTGTATCTAAAATGGTATTTATTTCTGTATCAAAAAGCTTTTTGTTTGAATATTGTTCGTTTAGAACGGACATCTATGAGAAATTTGCGTTTCTGTAGTGTTTTTTTACAAAACATCTGTTACTCTTGTCGGTTTGTAACTGGTCATCCGATGATGGGTTAAACCTGAAACGCGTCGTAACGGTCAATAAACAAATTCACGAGAAAAAACAGCGACTGTGTTCAAGCAACCACAAAGCCTTTTTAAATTCTTTCCAACAATTATTTTCTGGAAATCGTTTGCCAGAATACAGAATCATGATCTGAACTTCTGTTCGAAGTTTTCAATTACACCAGCCAGGGCTGTGGTAAAGAAGAGTATATCAAATATTCCTATACACATAGTTCGATCCCATTGTATTACACAGCAGGTATTCGGGTATATACAGACAGACAGTAAAAAAAGGGAAAAGTGAAGGGCAGGATAAGCACTAAACATCCTCACGAGTTAGCCGAAAATAAACGGGGTAGTTCATTCTCAGTGAATTCTATTAATAAAATGCACTATCTTCAATGTTACATGGAAGTGAAGGACAAAATTTAGCTAATGTGTCTCCGTTACAGTTGGCCTGCAATCAAACTATGCGTATGTTTAAAAAAATACTTACTGCTGCCATGTAGATTGTTACGAATAATGGTAAACAACTTTCTCTATTTTATAGAATGAAAAACTGATCAAATTATAAAAAGGATTTTAAAATAATAATTCTTGGACTGTAAGATAACGAGATATGCAAAGTGAAAAGTTTAAGATGTATTTAAGTAAGAAATTCTGGGCCATCCCACACACCCGACACACTTCTGAAACCAATCTGCATCGTTATGAAATCAGAGAGAAACACAGAGGCCACTGTACAGATTTCCATACGTGTTTCAAAGTTTATGTTCCACGCTGGAACGTGAATTGTCTTTAAGTGAAAATGTGTTTAAAAAGTCAGCCACCAACAGCCGCGCAGAAGAGCAACTTACAGTACATTAACGATTGTAATAGAAAAAATTCGCATATTAATGTGTCTCAGCATCAAATTACCTGTGAAATTTAACGTCAGTTTCGCCAAACTATTAATACCACATGACTTTACAGCTTAAAAAAGGTATACGAATATCAATGAAAATTTGTTGAAAGTCCGGCTCCACCCCGTTGCTGGTGTAATTACAAGGAATCAGTCATCTCTATACCAAACGTGGTCCATAAAAGCTTCACTCTCTTCAGCAAAGCGATAAAGAAACCAACATGATACTGGCACTCCAGAAAAAGTGCATCTCCGCAGACGCCGCATCTAGATCAAAGAGTCGGCTAATCTGGGACAAGGCTCTTCCGAAAAGTGGCGGATTGTTACTTGAGGTGCGCTGAAGGCTGAAGTCTCGCCGCGGTCTGAGACAAAACATCCTCCGGCCTGAGTGGCGCTGTCCAAAGAAACTGCGGAACACTGGCAGGTGGCGTCTTCCAAGGATTTCAGCTAATATACTCGTGCGTGTCCTGACAGAAGCCACAATGGCCGTGCAGCTACGATTATTCGCTCTGATTAATTGTAACTGACGAATACGAGAGGGTGTCGATAAGCGGTAAATTTGGAGTAAATAGTGGCAATTTTTTTTTCAGTTTGTGTCTGTTGGCAAGAGCTACTCTTGTGCATATTCTGTTCAGTCTTTCAAAAAGATGTAACACTGAGTTGTTTTGGAAGTCATCACTGTCACACGTTTCGTTGAAATCGACGAGGAAGAGCGTCGTCCACAGGAAGAATGTTTTTATCACAAAATATGATCTGCAACTCAGACTCCGTGGAGTTAAATAAAATTAATTGCAAGCTATACCTACTCTCAAGACTATTTACTACGTTATAATGGGTAGTCTTGGTCATACCAGCACTGCCCATCTAACACACGTGATAATAACAGTAGCCGGCCGGAGTGGACGAGCGGTTAAAGGCGCTACAGTCTGGAACTGCACGACCGCTACGGTCGCAGGTTCGAATCCTGCCTCGGGCATGGATGTGTGTGATGTCCTTAGGTCAGTTAGGTTTAAGTAGTTCTAAGTTCTAGGGGACTGATGACCACAGCAGTAAAGTCCCATAGTGCTCAGAGCCATTTGAACCATTTTAATAATAGTATTTACAGAGTCTGTGTTATACGATGTGCTATGCAATGTCCTTCAGACGCGCAAGCTTCAGGCCTGTCTGATGGGCAATGCGTAGTCCATCGTATAACACAGACACTGCAAATACTACTTTAACCCCTAGACAAGGCCGCGACAATAATAATAAAGTCCCTCCCTATGCGGGAGTCACAGTAACTGTACGAGTGCAGAACGTAGACGTACGGTGACCTACCGAAGTTTGTATCGGTGCTGCAGGCGTAGTCGGGTAGTCTAAGCTGTTAAGGCGACTGCACGCGATAATCGGGAAATCCGCTCGAGTTCCAATCTGGCACAAATTTTCTTGACACTAAATCGTATTCGCAATTTCGAATACATTTAATTTATACCACATTTAAGACCTTTGATGCACGTTTTCTCTTAAGAATATATAACGTTCGATAAAAGTTGGAGCCGGCTGCTACTGTCGCAGGTTCGAATCCTGCCTCGGGTACGGATGTGTGTGATGTCCTTACGTCAGTTAGGTTTAATTAGTTCTAAGTCTAGGGGACTGATGACCTCATATGTTAAGTCCCGTAGTGGTTAGAGCCATTTGAACAATTTGAAAAAAGTTGGACTATCGTGGTAATTAATATCCATGTCGTTGTTTAAAATCATAAGCATGAATGAGTATGCAATATCTTCAATGACGTTCTCCATGTAACGAGTCCAAATGAGCGATGGCTACCATGGTTTTTGAATCTAGACCAAAAACACTACAGAACGGACTTCTGACATTATTGATCAGCTATAGCTACAAACGTCTCATGAACCTATAATTATGACCCGTGCAAAAAATTGTACTGGGAACTGTTGGTTCGCTGAAGAGAAAGTGCATAGAAACAGTGAACTATTCGTATTTCACAACGTTGTTGGTCTGCTTGATTAGTGAGGTGAAGCAGTGAGAAAGTAGGTGCTGATACATCAACAGCTACGGTGATAAAGTTGCGGGAACCTGTTTTGTTAACAGATCATCACACAAATTATTCTCACTTGATGTGACTTTTACTATGTTCCTCAAAACAATGGTTTGTAGGGAAAAATTCCCTTCTGTAAACGAGTATCGTCTAGGATTGAAAACAGATTTTCTATTTTCTCGCAGTAGATAAGACTGATTCGATGAACGTGAACTGAGGAATTATTTTGTAAAAGAATTTTTTTTTTTTCAAATCACTCTCGTAAGCTGAGTATGTGTCTGAAAAATTAATCCAAAGCTTCAGAAACCTAAAACTGCCGCCAATACACAGCCATACACAAATTTTAACAAAATCTATAAAGAATTTTTTCATTCCATTGTGTGCAAGGTGCTACTGCAACAAGTTTCGAATTATTTCAGAACAAAAACTTATTTAACTGAAATTAAATAATTTCGCAACCAAGACTGTTTTTATTCTGAAACGAATTTATTAAGCATTGTAGGAGTGATACGCTCTATTTTTACAAGATTTCACAGAATATGACCTGTGGAGCATGTGTTTAATTAAAATCCGTCTCGGGTAAAAAGATAGAAATTCTCAAAAAGACATTTGGGTTTATCCTATTTTTTCTTGTAAATTAGTACATTCCACATCCAAGATACCTTGTGCGTTCGCGCACGACTATCGGGCAGAGGGTGTGCTGTACAGTTGTTGATCACAAGGCTTTCCACCAACGTCCTCGTTTAAACTGTAAACCTCTCTGCAGTGTCTCGTGGTGTGAGGGGTGTGTGACACTATTGACGCCACTTCACAGAGTGGGACAACTCCCGGCGCCTCCTTTCACCATCTCATTTCTCTCATTGTCGTCAACAACGCAAACACAACACTGAAAGTCCAAATGTCGATATTGCAATCACCTACACCTACCAAATTTACTCCAGACACAATTCTTACACTCAAAAAGGAAAGATATCACCGTGCCTGAGAAAAGGATGTCCGTGCAATAGGATGTCTCCTAGCCAACAACGCCATCCAGTTCTTTCTTTTCACCTAATTCTGTAAGTTGTGACACTAGGTATTTCGTGACAGGTTGCACAGAGCTTCGGCCAGAATCGTGGACGTACAGAAACAGCACCTTGTCCGAATTAAAGCACTTCCACACGACCGCCGACATCACTGTACTATTTTTGTCACACAGTAGGAAATATGTTACTCGCAGAATATTTCCGAAAAGTAATTTTCCTCGAATCTTCTTCGGCTTCATAACAAATGACAGGTAATCATTAAGTGTACTATCTGCTTTATCACAGCTGCTGTTAATTTCGTGTGGCTTGAGGAACGTTACAATAACGCCATTCTCTCTCGCTGCAGTATCTGCCAGTGTATTATTTTAGTCACAAATTAATTTAAAAAAACATGGGAAATGTGCATTGAGCCAGGCTACTACAAGAAACATATGTATACAAAATAATACTGTCACATGTCGTACAAAGTGCCGTGGAAGAAGTAACAAGCCGAAAAATGCTCCTGTCGGAACACAAAAACGCAAATACGTTCCTCTTTAAAAGACTGTGGACAAGCAGCTGCCTCAATCTTTATTCTGCCTTCTTAACCAATAATTTTGGCATGCGAACGTATTAGCAGTCTTTTAACACAGAAGGTTCTAAATCATTTTACACAGTTTCTTTTCGTAGTGAAGCCTTCACAATCAGAATCATTTCCTATACCTACGTGTTGAAGTTCGCCAGTCTGGAAGGGCCTACACCCTCTTTGGCTCCAACTGTTATTGTCTTCATCCATCTCTCTTCCTTTTTCACTGCCACTTTCTCTCTCCCATCATCGCTCTCTCCTCCCTCTTTCTCTCTCACTGGCACCGTCTCCTCTCTCTTCCACCGTCACTGTCCCTCTGTTACTATCTTTCATCAAAAAAATATGTTCGCAAACCAAAATTTTTAGTAAGGAAAGAGGAATGAGAACAGAGGCAGCTGGTTCACCACTCTTCTCTCAAAGTCTTTTAAAGAGGAACATATTCGCCTTTTTGTGCTCCGACAGGAGCCTTTTTCCGCTGGTTCCTTTCTTTTCCCTGCTACAGCAGGGTGTGTTGCTCATATAATAGGAATTCTACTGGTCAGTAAAGTTTTGATAGTTTATTTATATATTTCGCCACAATTACAAACTTTGACACACACAGTCAACAAATAAATATGCTTAGTATGAAGCTAACACAAAATCATTTTTTTAAAATATTATTACAAATATTTTAGTGAATTTTTAGTCTATCCAGTTTTACATAATTTTTGGCAGTCACTTTATGTCCTTTTCAGGCACATTAAGACCCTTTTAACCCATTCTTTGCCAGTGGAATACCACTATAGGTATATTTGTGTAGGCGTGTCCACTGTACAGAAACAGTGAGCCGTCGCTATCTTCGGATCCTCTGGTTGACTGGCGTCCCAGTAGGAGGCGACTTTTCCACCATTGACACTGAATATTTTGTCTATCCTTTTATCGCTGTGGCAGTTAATGAAATCAGCGACTTCATCATCACTGTGTAATTTCGCTGTGAGTTTATCAAAAGATTCAGTAACTAATTTAAAAATTTCTCTCCATGTTTGCTCTTAATCCAAATGTCCTAACCATAAAAGCCATAGCTGGTCTCGAACAGCTTTCTGTGCCATGATGACCTTATGCATTGTCGACATCTTGTTATACACTAAGCGAACTCCTTTGTAGGATGTACCTTATATACATCCCGCCTAATTCTGTTAAGCTTTACAAGAAAGTCCTCCACTTTCTGTTTAGTTCCATCAACCTTTACAGTTAAGTCTTTTATAATCTTCTCAAGAAGGGTAACCATAGCATATAATTGGTTGGTCAGTCTCAGAAGCTATAGGGAGTACATCTCTAGCCACATAACTTAACTTTCGAGAGGCTGAAATTTTCCGTCCATTTGTAGACAATTTCTCTGTCTATGCACACGTATCCTCTTAACTGGAATGCCTGACAACCGTATGAACTTGTCCATGGTGTAATGTACACCAATGTACCCACCTCTTTCATAGTTATACAAATTCTTGAAAGATATGTTTGTACCTATCATCATTTAGTTTTCTTGTTTTGTCAATAACACGAACCTGTACTGTGTGTGATTCCAGCAGTCCCCACGCATCTTTACAAATTCTTTGAATGACATATCAGTTCTTATGTGCACTTGTTAAATGTATTTAAAATTCAAGTTGTTTTGTTTGAAGGCTATAATGAGGTTTACATTATCCCTCACCAACTGTTTTGGGGCTCTGTAATATGTTTGACCCAAATAAAAAGCATCAACACTCATATGTGACCAAAGCAGAAATAGCGTAGACTTTGATCCTGGTTTTCCACTGCAACATTATTAAGGGTGAGCATAATGTTTTTTCCAGTGGAGAGATTTCACTGCTTTCACTGTATGTCCTATATGTTACACCTTCAAAACCCAAAACCCTATAGTACCTTCTGCAGCAACTGGTACTTGGTCTGAAACAGAGTTTTTGAGAACATGCAGACATGCTTAAATTGGACTCCATGTGGGTGTGTTAGCACTGTCATGAGATCGTCTGTCTTACCACAAATGGATGGATCTACAATTATCGCCCATTCACATCATCACAGTGCCAGTCACTTACAACAGAGTTCTGATGGTTCACTGACACTGCCATGATACTGACTACATCAGGTACTGGTGTGCAATGGGCCTTTGTATAAAATATATTTATATTTATGCCTGAAAGCGTTGTCTATCATTCAGTTTAACAGTGATGACATGATTTAGACAGATTGCTGATGCTGAAGTAGTCTTGACATTGCTTTGAAAATACTGAGAACAGTAATAATATTATGAGAGGTATACAAAAAAATTAAATACTGTTTGCTGTGGTATACATGTTGTTTTTAATCAATAGTCACACACAGGATACAGAAAATCAACAAAATCAGTTGGTTCTTTATAATTTGGTAACAAAACTTTCTTGTATGCACAGAATCCAGAGTGCATTTCCCTCAAAGTGATGGGTAGTCGTTTAGCATCATGTTGATATAGTGTTCTAAATCATCTACACTCACACTGTTTGTATGGAGATAGTTCAGAATGTCTTGTATACAGTTTGAACATGAGGCAACCATTTGTTCAGTCTTTCCACCACAATGGATAGCACCATACATGGACTGAACAAGTGTTTTAAGTAAATGGACCAACCATCCAATGTCAGCATGAGTGCAGGACCCTCATACAGCGATGTTACAGATCGTGTTAGCCCGACACAGCGAATGTCTGTGGGAGGACAGTATGGATTGTACTCTGCAGTCACATGCTGACTGAAATAGGGCTCTGCAATACACACTTTATCCCATTCCAACTCCATAAATTGCACTTTAACACTTCACAATGCATTTTTGATCCATAACACAATATGCCAGTCACTTTTCGCAAATGGTTCTATACCTACACTATGTGATCAAAAGTATCCGGACACCTGGCTGAAAATGACTTAAAAGTTCGTGGCGCCTTCCATCGGTAATGCTGGAATTCAATATGGTGCTGGCACACCCTTAGCCTTGATGACAGCTTCCACTCTCGCAAGCATATGTTCAATTGGGTGCTGGGAGGTTTCTTGGGGAAAGGCAGCCCGTTCTTCACATTGTGCTGCACTGAGAAGAGGTATCGATGTCGGTCGGTGAGGCCCGGCACGATGTCGGCGTTCCAAAACATCCCAAAGGTGTTCTATAGGATTCAGGTCCGGACTCTGAGCAGGCCAGTCCATTACAGGGATGTTACTGTCGTGTAACCACACCGCCACAGGCTGTGCATTATGAACAGTTCGTGTTGAAAGACGCAATCGCCATCCCCGAATTGCTCTTCAACAGCGGGAAGCAAGAGGTACTTAAAACATCAATGTACGCCTGTGCTGTGATAGTGCTACGCAAAACAATAAGGGGTGCAAGCCTCCTCCACGAAAAACACGACCGCACCACAACACCACCACCTCCAAATTTTACTACTGGCAGGACACAATCTGGCAGATGACGTTCACTGGGCATTCGGCATACCCGCACCCTGCCATCGGATCGCCACATTGTGTACCGTGATTCGTCACTCGATGCAACGTTTTTCCACTGTTCAGTCGTCCAATGTTTACGCTCCTTACAACAAGCGAGACGTCGTTTGGCATTTACCAGCGTGATGTGTGGCTTATGAGCAGCTGCTCGACCATGAAATCCAAGTTTTCTCACCTCCCGCCTAACTTTCATAGTACTTGCAGTTGATCCTGATGCACTTTGGAATTCCTGTGTGATGGTCTGGATAGATGTCTGCCTGTTACACATTATGACCCTCTTCAACTGCTGGCAGTCTCTGTCAGTCAAAAGACGAGGTCAGCATGTACGCTTTTGTGCTGTACGTGTCTCTTCACGTTTCCACTTCACAATCAAATGGCTCTGAGCACTATGGGACTCAACTGGTGAGGTCATTAGTCCCCTAGAACTTAGAACTAGTTAAACCTAACTAACCTAAGGACATCACAAACATCCATGCCCGAAGCAGGATTCGAACCTGCGACGTAGCGGTCTTGCGGTTCCAGACTGCAGCGCCTTTAACCGCACGGCCACTTCGGCCGGCACTTCACAATCAGACCGCAAACAGTGGACCTAGGGATGCTTAGGAGTGTGAAAATCTCGCGTACAGACGTATGACACAAGTGACTCCGAATCACCTGATCACGTTCGAAGTCTGTGAGTTCCGCAGAGCGCCCCATTCTGCTCTCCCGCGATATCTAGCGACTACTGAGGTCGCTGATATGGAGTACCTGGCAGTAGGTGGCAGCACAATGAACCTAATATGAAAAACGTACGTTTTTGGAGGTATCCGGATACTTTTGATCACATAGAGTATATTTAAATGCTTCGAAACGCTAGCTGTTACATTAAAACTTGAATAGAATAGCGTTAGAGTACTGGGAGGAATCAGCAGCTCCTCACCCACGACATCTACACCCTGTCCTTACAGTAACAATGGAATGTTCAGACATGGCACAAGTGTCAGAGACCAGTACTGACCTGCACCATGTAGTGTTGGATGCCTGGCACACTTCTTCAGAGATTCAGGGACAGGTTGAGCGTCTAAATCAATGAATAGGATGGATAACAGCAACTTGTTGTCCTACTCCAACATGCTGGACAGGTGCGTTACAGGGTTCCACATTGCTACAGATCCCGACAGGTGGGAAGTCACTGCAAGTTCCAACACACTACAGATCGCTGCCAATCCAGACATATTGGATGCTCCTGCCAGTCTAGATACAAGGATGTCTATGCCAGTCCAGACATGCTGGAAGATGCTGCTGGTCTGGACACACAGGAACCTGCTGAACAAAGAATAAGAAGATGGCTATGAGCACTATGCGACTTAACTTCTGAGATCATCAGTCGCCTAGAACTTAGAACTAATTAAACCTAACGAACCTAAGGACATCACACACATCCATGCTCGAGGCAGGATTCGAACCTGCAAACGTAGCGGTCGCTCGGTTCCACGAAGAAGAAGAAGAAGAAGAAGGAACCATAAGCATCTGCAGACAAAGACATTGTGCTGAACAAAGAAATGGAATGTGACAAAGACCCAGTATGTGTTGTAGCAACAACATGTAATGGGTACTTACTCTCATGCTTATTCCTATTCTGTCACTAGGAGGCACTGGATGATCTCAGCTGCTGTTGTTGCTGCTGCTGCTGTTGATGCTTCATGACTACTAGTCCACTGACTGAGACAGGTGGGTTACTGTGTTCTCCTCATATCACCCATGTCATCATGATCACGTGACCAGTTATAGCATTCCTGCATTCCTGTTAGCCCCCACCAATTTTCAGGTGGGAGAGGGTGGAATGCTGTGTTTCTACTGGTTCCTAAGAGAAGTGGTGGGGGGAGCAAATCTCATTCAAACACACTCTATGGCGTTGTGTAAACTAGTTCAGTCTGGGATTGTTGATGGAGAACACACATTCATCTCTCAGACATAGTGACTGAGCATTTCAAAAAAGGTAGACAATTCCTGCACAAGCATGTATCAGCATGAGTTGCGAAATATAGCTTTAGCCCATCCTGATACATCATCTTTATTCAATAAAATCTATTCTTCTTTTTATACCCATCCAATATCTGCACTTTCCAAGTTTCATGCAGGGTTCTATGAACACAGTCCTCAGCTCCATGATTGCAGCTAATACAGCTGGCAAACTACTCCTTGTCTGACACCAACATATCAACCACTGAACATATCAGACATACAATAGAGTAAAGACTTCCATCCATCCTCTCCTACAGCTCAGCACAGATTGAGTCTTTTTCCCGCCAATTCACAAATGAGAAAGTGGGGGAGGGAGAAGGAAAGTGGGAGAGGTTGGAGTCCAACAGCGCCCTCTGGTGGTGGTGTTGTGAACTAGGAATCCAAAATTTGAAATTTCACCATTTTGAATTTCCCACCATTTTTTGAAATTCCCACCATTTTGGATTTTCTGTCATTTTCGAAATTTCCACCATTTTTAATTTCTCGCCATTTTTGAAATTAATTAATTTGCATAATTAATTTAATTAATTTGCATATCAATTTAATCAATTTTCATACCAACTTGAAATGTTGCCACTTGTACACCCCAAGGAGGGGAGGTGGGGACCACCCAAGAAGAGCCATCATCTTGGGTAAATTTGGCGACAACGCAGACTGCACCAGGACGAACTTTGCTCCTCTGCTGTTTACCTGTTCCACAACTGTACACTGTACATTTGCCAAGCACCGTCCAATTGTTGCATAACTCACTGTGTCAGCCTGTTTGAAAAATTCCATTACTTTACATAGTACCTGATGTTACTATCCAACACTCCTGATGTTATGGCATTATGCATTTCTACTCGACTAAAAGTAGCTTGCCCTTTTTGCAATGCAGTTTTACCAGACTCTTTGTGTGACGCATAACAGTAGAAAGTTTCATTACTAATAACATTGTAATTTATATCTGTGACGGTAAAGTAAATTGTTGTTGTTGTTGTGGTCTTCAGTCCCGAGACTGGTTTGATGCAGCTCTTCATGCTACTCTATCCTGTGCAAGCTTCTTCGTCTCCCAGTACCTAGTGCAGCCTACATCCTTCTGAATCTGCTTAATGTATTCATCTCTTGGTCTCCCTCCACGATTTTTACCCTCCACGCTGCCCTCCAGCACTAAATTCGTGATCCCTTGATGCCTCAGAACATGTCCTACCAACCGATCACTTCTTCTAGTCAAGTTGTGTCACAAACTCCTCTTCTCCCCAATTCTATTCAATACCTCCTCATTAGTTATGTGATCTACCCATCTAATCTTCAGCATTCTTCTGTAGCACCACATTTCGAAAGCTTCTATTCTCTTCTTGTCTAAACTATTTATTGTCCATGTTTCACTTCCATACATAGCTACACTCCATACAAATACTTTCAGAAACGACTTTCTGACACTTAAATCAATACTCGATGTTAACAAATTTCTCCTCTTCAGAAACGCTTTCCTTGCCATTGCCAGTCTACATTTTATATCCTCTCTACTTCGACCATCATCAGTTATTTTGCTCCCCAAATAGCAAAACTCATTTACTACTTTTAAGTGTCTCATTTCCTAATCTAATTCCCTCAGCATCACCCAACTTAATTCGACTACATTCCGTTATCCTTGTTTTGCTTTTGTTGATGTTCATCTAAAGCTGCATGCCCGCGGGAAAAATTACGGCTGTAGTTTACCCTTGCTTTCAGCCATTCGCAGTACCACAACAGCAAGGCCATTTTGGTTAGTGATACAAGGCCAGACCAGTCAATCATACAGACTGCAATATATTAACGAAAATACATAAAGTAAAAGAAATAAAAAGAAATGATCAACCTCTAATACATCATGTAGGGGAAAAGATTACGATGTACGCATTAAATTGCCCATAAAAATAACTCTCCGATTCATTCAAAACGATATATTGCTGTTGTCTTTAATTTTTATTTCTCCTATTCCTATATGCATCATTGTCTTGGAAATCGTGGTTTCATTGTCTGTTGTCATGATGGTTGTAATTGTGATTGTTGCATATGCACATGCGAATTGTTATTCCTTTGTACATAACTGTTTCCAAAATTACCATCTTGGTATGGGGTATTGGTCATACTGTCCCTTGAATTATGAAACTGCTGGTTGTTGTGATAAAAATTTGAATTTTGTTCTGATCGTACTATGGTGGTCTATTGAAGATGTTCTGTCCCTGATAGTGTTTTTGGTATGTTGGTTGTTCCTGTATCTTCTGTCACTACTCTCATTAAATGATCTGAATTGTCCCCTTTTCTGGTTGTCATTATAATTGTTGCTATTCTGATAAAAGTTTCTGTTTTTGTCGTGTAGTCGAATTCTTGACTCTCAAGCAATTGTAAAACCAGAGTGCACTGATGTTTTCTTTCTGATGTCACGTCACCAAAGAAAAACGTAAAGTTCTTGCAAGTTTAGAAATACAAATCTGGATTAAAGCAGACTGGCTGTACGATTCTGTCAAATGATGGTTCTGTTGTACCGTGTGCTCGAAGAACTGCCTTAAATTTCAAATTCTGAACTTTCAAAATTTGGCAAACCGGTGTGTTCGCCACTAACTCCACGCTCTGTAGTCTATTTATTTATTTATTATTTATTTATGCATTTATTTTACCTGGCAAGATTAGGGCCTTCAGGCCCTCTCTTACACCTAACCAGGCATGCTCAGATTCTACAAATTTCAGTTTCTACAGAACATTAAGGACACATAACATGTTATACAGTATTAATGTTAAAGAAAAAAATAGAGATTATAAAAGTAGTACAATGATAATTATAACAATCAAGAATAATAATAATAATAATGGTAATGACTATGTATATGAAAGTAAACATATTTTTCTTTTATGAATGTCAGTCCTATTGCTAGTTGGGAATTTTCTCGTTATATTCTTGCAGCTTGTGAGTTATTCTCATCAAGCAGAGACATAAGACGATAGAATGGGGTGAAAGAGATATAGAAGAGGTAGATAGGTTAGAGGAAGAGAAACAGAATGGTAAAATTCGAAGCTATGATGGAGAGGAGAAAGAAAGAGATGAGAGGGGCACAACAATGGTGGCTATACCGTCCCTAATAAGTAAGTCTTGAGTTCTCTCTTGAATGTTGAGTGGTTCTGCATAAGACGCAGATCACAGGGGAGCGCGTTCCATAGTCGTATGTCTGAGATGGAGAATGACACGGAGAAAGATTTTGTGTTATGTAAAGGTACAGCCAAGATGCTAGACGTATCCGATCTGGTATTGCGGTTGTGGAATGATGATGGGTGTTTAATGTGAGAAGATAAGTATTGGGGGCACCAGTGGCTAAGAAATCGATGAAGTAAGCAATCGTGTGGAGATCGCGTGCCTTATGTGGGCGTATCCAACCTAGCTGGGAGTATGAAGGACTGATATGATCATACAACCGTATATTGCATACGTATCCAACGCAAGTATTCATCACTAGCTCGAGGCATCTCGTATTTTCACTATTTGTGCCGTGTTGAACCACATCACAGTAGTAAAGATTAGGCAAGACTAGTGTTTGGACTAATTTTTGTTTAACATGGGTTGCAAATATTTTTCTAAATTTTTGAATTGCATGTAGGGAGGAGAGCGATTTCCGGCAAGCTGTGACTGTTTGTTCTTCCCAGTTTAGGTGTTCATCCAAGATTATTCCAAGGTCTTTTACTGTTTTTTGGTATGGTAGTTGGGTACCATTGAGGAGTATTTGAGGAACTGTTTCGTGAAAGTACCGGCTGATTAACTTTGGATGAGATATAAGTATGACCTGGGATTTCTTGGGGTTTAGTTTCAGACCTAGGTTCTGTGCCCATCGAGAAACAGAGCAAAGATCTGCGTTCATACTCGCTACTGCGTCAGCAATGTTCTTGGGGCTTGCACTTATGTACAGTTGGATGTCGTCGGCATATAGATGGTAGTTGCAGGAGTGAATCACTGAAGAAATATCATTAATGTACAGTGAGAAGAGTAATGGACCAAGGACGGAGCCTTGGAGAACTCCAGAGCGCACGTTTTTCCATGATGACTTTTCCGACCCACAAATAACTTGTTGACTTCTGTTTTTGAGGTAGCTGTCGAACCAGTGTATTGCGCTGTTTGAGAAATTCAGCTGCTTCATTTTAATTAGTAATATATCAAAGTCAACTGTATCAAAAGCCTTGCTAAAGTCAAGCAGTGTTAGGATGGTAGCTTCACGTCTGTCCATAGCATGTTTAATGTCATCAGTTACTTTGAGTAATGCAGTTGCTGTACTATGGTGCTTTCGAAAGCCTGACTGATATTTGTCGTGGATGTTATGAGTTTTGAGGTAATCCGTCAGCTGTTCATGGACGATGTATTCTAGGGCTTTAGATATTGCAGGTAGTATGCTGATCGGCCTGTAGTCACCTGGCGACTTCGGGTTGTCAGTCTTGGGTATAGGTTGAATTAAACTTTGCTTCCACTCAGTAGGATATGTACTACTGACAAGAGACAGGTTGAAGATGTCTGTGATAACTGGAGTAATAGTGTCTACGATCTTCTTAATCATGCCAATGCTCACTCCATCATTTCTTACTGCCTCGGAAGAGATTCTCATAATTGCCTTGTGTACTGTGCCGGTAGTGACATGTTTTAAGAAAAACTTGTCTCTCGAGAGATTGATATCTTGGGGCTGGTAATTTGTCGCTGCGTGGCAGTTTACAGATGTTGAGAAGAAATCGTTTAATTCTTCTGCAGACGCTTGATAAACAGCGTCAGATCTTCGCTTCCCTATACCGAAACTGCGCAGCTTTTTCCACAGTGCAGCAGGTTTTGATATGCCGCATACGACAGTGCGGGCATGTCTGATTTTGGCATTCCTCACGCTTTGCTTGGTTCTATTTCGGAGTTTCCTATAAGCTTCGTACGCCTCGGGAGTTGGGTTACGGTTGAAGGCCCTATGTGCAGCATCACGTTTATTCATTAACTGGCGTAATGCAGTGGTGAGCCACGGAGCGGGAGGTCTCTTTACCTTGACAGTGAGTTGACGAGCATGTTTATCATACTGTGCAATAATTTTGCGACATAATTCCCGAATTTTTCCGTCTAAAGTCGGTTCATTGCTTATATCATGCCAAGGGATGTCTGAGCAATCCTTTTGAAGAGCGTCATGGTTAACATTTTTTACGTTTCTGTAGGTTACCAGGTGAGATTTTTCTTTGGTAGTATGCACTGAGTAATTTAAGAATATCACGTCATGAGCAGAGAGTCCCGGAACGGATGTCTGATTGGCGCGAATTATTTTATCTGGTCGCTTTGTTGCTATTATATCTATGAGTGTATGGCTGTGTGGCGTGTGATGAGTTGGGTCCAGCGGTGTTAAACTCATATCATTGGACTGGAACAGTCTCCTTAGTTTTTCTGCAGAGGGAGATTTTAACTGTAAGTCGATGTTTGTGTCGCCCATAATGATTGTGTGTTCATACAGTGTCACGAGCGAGGACAGGGCAGACTGAAAGGAGGACATAGCACCGACGTTTGGAGGTTTATAGATTACTCCAATTAGCAGTTTCTGATTTGATGTATTTATTTCTAAAAACAAGAACTCTGCTTCTCCTTCGCCCTTTGCATCCGATGTGCATAGTATAGTAGGTCTCAGATCAGACCGAACATAGGCACCCACACCACCCCCGCGTCGTGTTTCACGATCTGCCCTTAGGAGAGAGTAACCAGTGATTCGAATAGCGTCGGAAGAAATGACAAGTGTGCTGTGAGAATTGCATTATGAAATTCCACTAAAGAAAAGCATTCTCATGCTTTGGGTCGCATCCGCATAACTGCTTCGCCTGCCAAAAAACTGCAAATAAATTGCAAATTGTGTGTCACTGGTCAAGCTGGTGGTGAGGAAAAGCGAAACTGTTGGATCTGCTGGTCAAGCTGGTAAAGAAACGTGAAACTGTTGGATCCAATCTAAGGGATGCAAATCGTTTATAGCATTGCGAAAAACTTTAAACATTCTAAACGATAAAAAACGTTTGTAGTCAAATCCATCGTGTCTTGTCAAGTAATTAAAGTTCTGTCAGTTGAAATACGTGTATGAATTTTCGCATTCATTTTGAAACTCTCTTTCACGTCTAAATCAGTTAAAATGTTGTTCTTGTTTTTTTCTCGTCCGTGATAGCTGTCACTGCAATCACGTGGATCTTGTTCCTGTGTCAAATGCGTTTCACTGTCACGTAGATGTGTGCGTAACGTATTGATTTCTTGTACGCTCTGCTTATTGACCATCAATTTTCCCTTCTTTAGAAAGCTCTAAAGAGTGAAATTTTATGATCTCCTTAAACTTTATTGGTTGTATGTCTGCTGAGTGATGGTCTTTATTTACTTTGATTTGCTCAACTTTATTTGGAAGTTCATCGCTCTGTGCTTTCATTGTTTCAAATTGCTCTTTTGCTCTGGTGTAAATTTTATTTGTCTCTGTTTCCAAATTCTATATCTGTTTCAGTTGCTTTTGTGACCTGCGCTACACTTTTGCGACCGTGGCACTAGGAACTTCTTCATTAATTTTTTCAATAACAAAAGCTTTTTCTTCTAGGCACGTGTCTGTAATTTCTTTAAATTTTGTGTCAACCACAGCCATTTGCTGAGGAAATGATGATGTAATAGTCTCTGTGTTCCTGCAGTTTCTTCTATTCTTATAGAGATTGGGTTTGATCCTTGTCGTTACATGCTTTACGACTGAATTATTACTTTCTGTTTATTATGTTTCAAGTACTTTGTTGTTTTCTTGTAATTTTGTTCAATTATTTTGTTGTTGTCTTTTAATTCTGTTCATGGTCACTTGATAACTGATTTGCTAATGTTTTGTTACAAAGTGGTGAAGGATAAGAAATGCAAGTTCGTTTTTCTACAAAGAATTCGTCCCAACTGTTGCTAGATGAACTGATTGTTCGTCTGTGTTTTCATTCACTTCTGCGTTTTTCGAAAAATTTTGTGTTGTCTGTACGGTGATACCGCCAGACTGCGCGGAATCTAAAACTTTTAATTTCGAGTCTCGCGTCTCACCATCAAAAGAAGTTTAAGTTTGAAAAAATAGTGCCATCTGAATTCTGTGTATCATCGTATTCCTCGCAACCTGATTGTGTGGGAAGGAAGCATGTATCTCAAGCACTGTTGTGTCTGTGTAGCATTAGTAAGTGACTCGTCAGGAATGAAGTTATTGTTGACACTTGAATTTTGCATATTGGCTGTTAAGAATGAGTGCTACGCGCCTTCCTTTTTACTGATTTGCGCAGCATGGTAATTACAATAGCAAAGAAAAATATTACAAATAAATAAAGTAATTTTCAGGAATTATCCTCATGATTTGTAAGACACCACAAATTAGTAGTAAATAGCGCAGCAGCAATGCATAATTGCAAGAAAATAGCGATCAAGAACAGTGCACTTAACCTGACTAATTGCATAAAACGAAATGAAAATTCACCGACGCCTGAACCAACAAGTTATGTCGTCAAGTGAAAGTTACCTGTTTAAATTTTTTCATGAAAATAGGTCTGTAATATTGATAGTGTTCTTGACTTTAAATTGTCTGTTAGATGCCAAACTTAGGGGTTCTGTTTTCAGTGGTGCCCGTACGGCATCTCAGGCAGTGAAGCTGATAGATTGCACTCCGTGGCCGAACTTCCCCGATTGGGGCCTCCCGGCCAACAAACCCATACGCTCATTTCATTTCATTTGGATAACGCTGTTGGTGACCAAATTCAACTGTGAGAATGAGTAGAGAAATCTGACTGCGAGAATTGTAAGAAAATCATGCCCTTTCTGAAACTTACGATCTGCCTATGAACTTCGACGAAAACTTATTACTTTGAAACTAAACTTGTTCCCTGCGAAATTTAAGTAGAGAACGAATCTCTTTTCTATACTGTTTGGCTTCTAGGAGTCGCACTGTATAACTCTGTGCAAATTGCTTTCGTAGCTGTGGCACGTTTCGATAAAAGAGCTGCAAAATATAACTACCCAGATATCTGCGTTCTGTAAAAACATAGCTTTCATTCTTGGTTCACAATTTTTGATAATGGTTTTAAAGAAATTGAAAACTACCCAGATATCTGCGTTCTGTAAAAACATAGCTATCATTCTTGGTTCACAATTTTTGATAACGGTTTTAAAGAAATTGAAAATTAATTGACTCTTGGGATGTGGACAATGACTTTGGGTTAAAGAAACTTAATAGCAATCCCATATCATTGGACTTAATAATCTAACTCTCATATCAATCTCTCACAATGATCGATAAATCCTAACAAAAGAACGAAAAGCAAATAGATTCCTAATGACGATGTCTGACGAACCAAGAATGTTGCATTTTCAAACATCCACCGCAAATAAAACAAACTTAATCTTCATCTGTAACCCATTCTTCACAAAGAGTATAATTATACCAATCCAAAAATCAATTACTTTTTCTCTTCACAATAAATCTTCCGTTAATCTATAATTCCCAAAAATCTCCATTGTTTAGCGCTCACTGCTACTAAACCAAAACTCCACAATTCTCACCTCGCGGTCAACAGATAAATCCGGCTCGCATTTTCGCAGAGCAAATATCATCTGTAACTCATCACTTCGCAGCGCAGCCTGTCTGCCGAGGACAAACGTGCATGTCTAAGTAAGGAACCTAACAAGCGCGATTCCAGACATCCAAAATAAGAAAAATTCCAACGAAAATTTATACTTTTCATGTTCATACTACGGTCTCCGTTAAGTGCGAGAAAATAAGAAAAATTCACGTGAACAAAAATCAAGCAGAATGAATAGTATACGGAAAATGGAAGTAAGCATGCAATACACAAATATATTCATAAACAGGAATAAGTATATGTGGGTGCACAGAGCACTATACGACAGAACTTCTGTTTTATAAAAATAAAAATAAATATGGTATCATTTACGTCACACAATATTAGACAAAAATCGAGCAGAATTCAAACATACAACGAAATTTAAACGGTGCAGTACCTACACTAAGTCGTAAACAAGAACAAATGTGCATGAATTTGCAGAAATTAGGCATAGTTTAGTGCGGAACGAAAACAAATGTGGAAGATTTTACATTCTCTACTCATAAGATGATATAAACTTGGAGCTCTCCAAGTGGCCTGCCAATGAACCAAGGCAGTCTCAGTATAAGTTTTTCCCCCATGATGAATCCTCTGCTCAACAGTCAATGACTAACCCATCCTCCAAGGTAATTAATTAAGAAATTGCACAACACTTGCTTTGTGCTTCAAACTGGCGAAGATATTCATGAGGATGCTCATTTAGCAGCAAATGGTAGTTTTTCTGATGATTGAAATTACTTTAAGTTCTGTGTACATATTACTCATGGCGGACGAAACTAAGACTACAGAAAAAAACACACGGGCTAACATAGCACTGCTTGTCAAAAGAAATTTGCTAGTGTCAAACAAAGGCATTAATTTGAGAAAGATATTTCTGAGAACCATGGACCTTGCTGTCGGTGTGGAGGCTTGTGTGTCCCAGCGATATTGATCCCCGTACCATAGGTGCAATCACAACAGGTGGGTATCTGTTTGAGAAGCCAGATAAACGTGTGGTTCCTGAAGAGGGGCAGCAGCCTTTTCAGTAGTTGCAGGGACAACAGTCTGGATGATTGACTGATCTGGCCTTGTAACATCAACCAAAACGGCCTCGCTGTGCTGGTACTGAGAACGGCCGAAAGCAAGGGGAAACTACAGCCGTAATTTTTCCCGAGGGCATGCAGCTTTACTATGTTGTTAAATGATAATGGCGTCCTCTTGTGTAAAATATCTCCGTTCAGATCTGCAGGTGGGGACTACTCAGGAGGACGTCGGTATCAGGAGAAAGAAAACGCGTTCTACAGTTCGGAGTGTGGGATGTCAAATCCCTTCATCGGGCAGCCAGGTTAGAAAATTTAAAAATGGAATTGGATAGGTTAGAGTTAGATGCAATGGGAATCAGTGAAGCTCGGTAGCAGGAGAAACAGGACTTCCGGGCAGGTCAACACAGAGTTATAAATATAAAATCAAATAGGGATAATGTAGGAGTAGGTTTAATAATGAGTAAAAAAAATAGTATCACGGATAACCTAATACGAACAGCAAAGGGAACGCATTATTGTAGCCAAGATAGACACAAAGTCTATACCTACCACAGTAGCACAAGTTTATATGCCATCTAGCTTCGCAGATGATGAAGAGATTGAAGAAGTGTAGCCGCGGGGGATCAGCCGAGCGGTCTCAAGCTCTGCAGTCATGGACTGTGCGGCTGGTCCCCGCGGAGGTTCGAGTCCTCCCTCGGGCATGGGTGTGTGTGTTCGTCCTTAGGATAATTTAGGTAAAGTAGTGTGTAAGCTTAGGGACTGATGACCTTAGCAGTTAAGTCCCATAAGATTTCACACACATTTGAACATTTTTTGAGATAAAAGAAATTATTCAGAAAGTTAAGGGAGATGAAAATTTAATAGCCATAGGGGACTGAAATTCGACAGTAGGAAAAGGATGAGAAGGAAAAGTAGTAGATGAATATGGAATTGGGTTAAGGAATGAAAGAGGAAGCCGCCTGGTAGAATTTTGCACAGAGCATAACTTAATCACAGCTAACACTTGATTTAAGCATCATGAAAGAAGTCTGCATACGTGGAAAAGACCTGGAGGCAACAGAAGGTTTCAGATTGATTATATAATCGTAAGACAGAGATTTAGGAACCAGATTTTAAATTGTAAGACATTTCCAGCGGCAGATGTGGACTCTGACCGCAATTTATTGGTTAAATGAACTGTAGATTAAAACTGAAGAAACTGCAAAAAGGTAGTAGTTTAAGAAGATGGGACCTGGATAAATTGAAAGAAACAGAGGTTACAGCGAGTTTCGGAGGGAGTGCTAGGGAAAGATTGGCAAGAACAGGGGAAAGAGTACAGTAGAAGAAGAATGGGTAGCTTTGAGAGATAAAATAGTGAAGGCAGCAGAAGATCAAATAGGTAAAAAGACGAGGGCTAATAGAAATCCTTGGGTAACACAAAAGATAAGATGAAAGGAGAAAATATAAAAATGCAGTAAATGAAGCAGACAAAAAGAAATACAAAAGCCTCAAAAATGAAATCGACAGGAAGTGCAATATAGCTAAGCAGGGATGGCTAGAGGACAAATGTAAGGATGTAGAGACGTATCTCACAAGCAGTAAGATAGACACTGCCTACAGGAAAATTAAAGAGACCTTTGGAGAAAAGAGAACTACTCGCATGAATATCAAAAACTCAGAGGGAAAACTAGTCCTCAGTAAAGAAGGGAAAGCAGAAAGGTGGAAGGAGTAGATAGAGGGTCTATACAAGGGCGATGTACTTGAGGACAATATTATGGAAATGGAAGAGGATGTAGATGAAGATGAAATGGGAGATATGATACTACGTGAAGAGTTTGACAGAGCGCTGACAGACCTGAGTCGAAACAAGGCCCCCAGAGTGGACAACATTCCATTAGAACTACTGACAGCCTTGGGAGAGCCAGTCCTGACAAAACCCTACCATCTGGTGAGCAAGATGTATGAGACAGGCGAAATATCCTCAGACCTCAAGAAAAATATAATTATTCCAATTCCAAAGAAATCATGAGCTTACACGTGTAAGAATTACCAAACTATATTCCGACATAACTGTCGTAAAGGAGTGTGACTATAATATAACTTTAATGTTTATTTGACACTACATTAGTGAAGCCATAGTCACAGTACATATGCGCAGTACATATGTATTGTGACTACGGCTTCACTATTGTAGTGTCAAATAAACATTTAAATCAACAAACTATCAGTTTACTAAGTCATGGTTGCAAAATACTAACACGAATTCTACACAGACGAATAGAAAATCTCGCAGACGCTGATCTTGAGGAGGATCAGTTTGGATTCCGTAGAAAAGCAGGTACACGCAAGGTAATACTGAATTCTGCGACTTATCTTAGAGGAGAGGTTAAGGAAAGACAAACCTACTCTTATTGCATTTGTAGACTCAGAGAATGCTTTTGACAATGTTGACTGGAATAATCTCTTTCAAATTCTGAAGGTGGCAGGGGTAAAATACAGGGAGTGAAAGGCTATTTACGATTTGTAAAGAAAACAGATGGCAGTTATAAGAGTCAAGGGGCGGAAATGGGAAGCAGTGGTTGGGAAGGGAGGGAGACAGGGTTGTAGCCCATCAATCTGCATATTGAGCAAGCAGTAAAGGAAACAAAAGAAAAATTTGAAACAGGGATTAAAATACAAGAGGAAAAAATAAAAACTTGAAGTTTTCCGATGACGTTGTAATTCTGTCAGAGACACAGAAGGACTTGGAAGAGCAGTTGAACGGAATGGACAGTGTCTTGACGGGAGAATATAAGCTGAGCATCAACAAAAGCAAAACGAGGATAATGGAATGTGGTCGAATTAAATCAGGTGATGGTAAGGGAAGCAGATTAGGAAAAAAAATTGGAAATTTGTAGTAAGGTCTTATGGGAAAAAACTGCTGAGGTCCTCGGTCCCTAAGCTTACACACTACTTAACCTAGCTTAAACTAACTTACTCTAAGGTCGACACACACATCCATGCCCGGGGGAGGACTCGAACCTCCGACAGAGGGAGACGCGTGGACCATGACAAGACGCCCAAGACCGCGCGGCTACCCCGCGCGCCGCAGATTAGAAAATGAGACACTTAAAGTAGTGGATGAGTTTTGTTATTTGGGCAGCAAAATAACTGATGATGGTCGAAGTAGAGAGGATATACAGTGTAGACTGGCGATGGCAAGGAAAGCATTTCTGAAGAAGAGAAATTTGTTAGCATCGAATACAGATTTAAGGGGGGTCAGAAAGTCTTTTAATGAAAGTATTTGTTCGGAGTCTAGCCATGTGTGGAAGTGAGACATGGATGATAAAAAGTTTAGACAAGAAGAGAATAGCAGCTTTTGAAATGTGGTGTTACAGAAGAATGCTGAAGATTAGGTGGGTAGATGATGTAGCTAATGAGGAGCTACTGAATGGAATTTGGGGAGATGAGGAATTTGTGGCACAACTTGACTAGAAGAAGGGACTGGTTGGTAGGACATGTTCTGAGGCATCAAGGGATCACCAATTTAGTATTGGAGGGAAGCGTGGAGGGTAAAAATCGTAGAGGGAGACCAAGAGCTGAATATCAGAAGGATGTAGGTTGCAGTTCTTACTTGGAAATGAAGAGGCTGGCACAGGATGGAGTAGCATAGAGAGCTGCATCAAATCAGTCTTTCGACTGAAGACCACAACAACATATCTGGGACAATACACCTGGAGATCAGCATTGTACAGGAATAAATAATGGACTGCAGACGAAATGGAAAACAAGAGAAGTGAAGCGTTAAAAATGTGGTGGTACAGATGCGAAAAATTAAGTAGCCTGATAAAAAATAATAAGTTGCTCCACATAATGGGCCTTGAAAAGAATATGGGGAAAATGCTATCGAAAATAAGTGATAGGACAGTAAAACACGAATTAGGGCATCAGGGAATAACTTCCATGGTATTAAAGAGTGACGTGGAGAGAGCAAAATTTGCGTAAAGTGCGATGATTGGAATGTACACAACAAATAATTAAGATTGTTGCTTTGTGTGCCGCTGCAAGATGAAGAGACTGGTATAGGAGAGGAAACTGATGAAATGCCTGAAACTAGTCAGAAGACTGTTGATCTAAAAAAAAAAGTCTATTCTGGAAAGAAGCGCTGTTGATACCATTTTACGTGTGACTAGTAGATTGTTTACTGGAAATACAATATTTTAGCATAAATAAATTTAAACACTGGCACATTATGATCAGAAGCTAGACCAAATCCGAAAAAATGGTAGTCAATGAAGAACAACACTTAGAATTAGCACGTTTATTACAAACGTGAACTTACAGATAGAAGCTCCCAGATGGACAGTGCTGCTGTTTATTCACACATACAATACTTCAGAATGTACAAATATTACAAACATAACAGATTTAGAGAACCTCCAAGAAACGATAAACACAAGGCTTGTTTCTTAAGTAAGTATCGTTCTGAAATAAAAAGAAAACTAGTACATTTTCTTACAAATTTATTTTTCTGTGAATGTATTGCAGATCACTTGCAGGCCTGTGGTACTGCGTTAGTACATTTGAATTTTGAGGGTATTGTGCGAGAGGATTCACTGCCCTCCCCTTATTTCCACTCAGTGATTAGATGGAACACAACTCGTTGACAAAAATACTCTTTTCTGTAATACTTTACAACTTGCACACATCTGCTCGCTGCAGTGCTTGGCTTGCCGAGACATATTACTGTCCGCTACAGTGTCTCCAAGTTAGCTGGCACATCCGCTCTCAGCGGGTCTCTCATCCATATCTGCTTGCACAAAGGACCTAGAAGGACTCGTTACATACACTCAAAGTAACAACATTTTTCGGCAGAGGGCAGATTATACTGGACAAGCTGACCTGTCCAGTCTGCAAGATGCCACTAGATGGAGCGTGCAGTGACAAAATAACTTACAGAACTCAACATATTCCCACTCAGTAATAAGTTTCTCATTTTACAAGACAAACATAAATTTAACAAGCAACAAAATGAAAATGTCGGTACCAAGTAAGGAAAACAATGAAAATGAATGTCACTAGACACTATGCCAGAGCATATAAAAATGAAATACACTACGATTTAAAATATACAAAAAAAAGGAAATAATATTACTGTCACACTGCATGTGAAGTACGAAAGTTACTAACTCATAAGACATAGAAAACAAGAAACATTAATGTCACATTGCATGTGAAGTACGAAAGGTACTAACTCATAAGACATCACCATCACTACACTGACGTGATTATCAAGACCACGAAACAGCTGCTCAATGGCACTAATCCTCCACACCAATGGACCAACCAGCACGTGAATGCCGATCTGGGGCTGCCATGCTGTTTGCTGCAACTGATGTAGTTACTCAGTGGGCCCTCTTCCAAAAAGAGTGGTGTCACTGTTTTACCAGTTGCCACCTGTGCAACCTGTTGGAGGGACAGATGTTTCAGGATAGGGAAAACATTGTTTTCCAGTAAATCTATGATGTTCCAGTCATTGAGAGGCTTGTCACGTTGCCCCAAACTGGCCTACAAATCTCCAATTTCTGTCATGAACTGTATGTTGCTGAATGTGTGTCCTGCACTATTCGGTTTGCTTGCATACAGCTTTTCGTGGAGTTGAAGGAATCCTACTTAACCAAATCAATAAAATTTTGTGTTAATCACAGTGGGATGATTTGGCTTCCATAGTCTTTTCTTGCCTAAAATAGCAAAGAAAACATCTACCACCAGTACCATTTCTATTCTGACAGACTTATAGAGTCGGGATCAGCAAGAGGGATGTTTCAACTAATTGTGTCTAAGTACTTAGATGGCAACTCATTGTTGACACTCTGCAACAGCACAAATGGTTATAATGTAAGAACCATTTCGCTTGGAAGACACATCGATCTTACAAGTTTGTGACACAGACGCTATTGTTTATGCTATTCACTGGGAATGACGGTTTTCTTAGTTTCAGATTCATTTTCTTTGCCGTGCCACTGGAAAAAAGGTCCGTTGACGTGAACTTTCTAGGAGTGCCCTACAAGATTGCTGTCTATCCATGCTGTCTTTAATAGTGACGGTCAGTTGACCAGTGGAGCAATGCTTTGCGCCTTCCATTAAAGGCCACACAAGCGGGAGCCTTATTCTTAAAGGCATATTGATCAGGGCAGATGCACAAGAAATACAGTTTATTTTTCGTGACAAATACCAGACGATCGTCGATACCTATTACTTGCAATCCCCTGCATTTGGTGACCGAATGACATTGGGTGCAAAATTTGTAATTTTCTTTCCAGCGTAAGCCAGGTGTTTTTTCTCACATATTTCGTTTGACTTATGATAGAGAAACAGTCTAGCAAATCTTAAGAGATTGACGTCTTGTTTCCAAAAAATTCATCAGTTGATTAGAGTGGTGAATGTGGACTCAGAGATTTGCACCTCCTTCTCATGACAGTCTGTTGTTGTTGTTGTTGTGGTCCTCAGTCCGGAGACTGGTTTGATGCAGCTCTCCATGCTACTCTATCCTGTGCAAGTTTCTTCATCTCCCAGTACCTACTGCAACCTACATCCTTCTGAATCTACTTAGTTATTCATCTCTTGGTCTCCCTCTACGATTTTTACCCTCCACGCTGCCCTCCAATACTAAATTGATGATCCCTTGTTGCCTCAGAACATGTCCTACCAACCGATCCCTTCTTCTAGTCAAATTGCACCACAAACTTCTCTTCCCCCCAATCCTATTCAATACCTCCTCATTAGTTATGTGATCTACCCATCTAATCTTCAGCATTCTTCTGTAGCACCACATTTCAAAAGCTTATATTCCCTTCTAATGGGTCGCAAACCAGGCAGAATTGTTACCGAAAGAATGGCTTCATGAAAGGGACGTCAGGTTTAAGAACCTCTAATGCCTTCAAATGGCTTCACCGCATCATTAATTAAATGCCTTTAATCAGTCACGGTATCATGGTAGCTGGTAGGTAAAGGCAACAAAGTCTTTTAGATTATCATACCACTGCGTGAGACGCCCCTTAAGCAATCGATAGATTTCCAAATGTGACAGGTATAGGTCTCAAAACGTCCTTTGTATCACCTCGCAAAGTAGAATTCAAATAATGAAGTCATCAACCGAATTATTACTCATAATGAGAGTAAAGAAGGACTCTCTGTAAAACGACCACTTCCACTTAAGACAATCCCCTTCAAAATTTGGCAAGTTGGTAACAGGTGGTTTCAACATACCGATTCCATAGGCTGTAGTAGCTGAGCATGCCTCTTCGTTAAACCCTCAATTGTGGATTCAGTGAATCCAGGAATCCTCGAATTCCATCCTGTCCTTAGTACGAAAAAAAAATAAACAGCAACCCTTCTCTGTTTGACTAATCTTCTCTCAGAGGAATCCACGTCCGGGCAGCGAAGACGTCTCAGACGCTAGCAGCTGACGCAGCCGGAGCTACAGTCTCCGCTGGCCCGAAGTTTCAGCGGGAGCAGGTGAAGTCGTAGAAGATGCTTTGCGCCGTCCGTGTCCAAACTGCCCATACCTTGCGTTCAACAAGACGCACTAACCATCGGTGAAACATGTCTCCGAACGCTGAATGTTGTTTCTGAAGTCACAAGCAGGCCTTACAACACTCGGTAGCACTTACCGACGAAACAGAGGATTTGTGAAACTCGCAAGTCTGTAGTTTCTCGTAGTTTTTACACATTCACAAATATCGGAACAAACAAACATGCGAGCGAACCTAACTATTCGGCGTATTCACTGGATCCGGCCCGGAGGACTATAAAATCTACGCAGTGACGCAGTTCACTTTCAGGCATCTGGTTCTGCATTGGTGAGCTTAAGTTTTGAGTGTATAGTGCGAGAGGACTCACGGCTCTTCCCTTATTTCCACTGAATGATGTGTCAGAACACAACGTATTAGCTAAAAACACTTTATTCTATAATACATTACAAATCACACAAGTCTGCCCGCTTCAGAGCTCGCTGGCCAAGAAACTTGAAAGGTTTCTCCAAACTACCTGGGGCATCAAAACTCAACAGCTACTCACCAGTACCTGCGTTCAAAAGGTACCGGTAAGTCTCATTACACACACCGGAAGTTACAACATTTCCCACCAGGGAGCAGAAAATGCTGGATAATCGACTTTCACTTCTCCAAGTGGCCACCAGATGGCAAAGTGAATGGCAAAGTGAGTTATGGAAGTCAACACTATAGAAATAATACAAAGAAAAGAAATTTCCAGATCCTTACAGAAATGATAGATGCTAGTACTAAATAACAAATAGTTGTTGGTGGCTCGGTTTGAACTGGCATACAGTGTGCACCGCAGCTCGCTGCCTTGCCCCCTCTTCTGGAGAAAAACTGCAGTGCCCTGGATCTAGATCTTGTTGGAGGAATGTACTGGGGTACACATGTATGTGGCACCCGCATATGATAATAATAAGTAAACTAAAATGAAACTGTGGTACTATAAACCGTGTATGTCTCTGATTGTCTTTATAAAACGGATCCTTACCGAGCACGACCGCAGAGCCAAAGATACTGCTTCAGGTCTGAGATTGCAGGGCTTGAGTAAGAGAGCGCTTGGCACATGGCAGTAGTTAGCTGTCTGTAAGTGTAGGCAGTTTTTGTGGTGTGCTCTGTGAAGCCACCAAGTGCTAGATTAATGTAGGAATTACGAGAACGTGTAAGCATAAGTATTCTCGCAAGGTAAGGATGTTAAATATTTATGACTCTCGCTTTGCTAGTACGTTAGCGTAGATAATTTGGTGATAATTGTCAACTGTTGAGTAACTCCAGAATGTAAGTAAACTGATTTGATGTAAAGGCTAGTTAGATACTTTCCTTTTGTGATTTTTCTAAGATTTATTAACTCAGGTATCTGTAATTTGATGACTTGTATTTGTGTTTTTTAATGGGGTTAGATAATATTTGCTGCATAAATTTCATTGTTTGTGAATCAAGTAGTAAAAACAATGCAACTCTTCTGAGTAATGCTAACTCAATTGTTAGATGTTTTGCAAAGCCAAACTTAACTTTGAATATAATTTTACTAAAAACTCAGTGTTAGTAATTCACCACGCCTCCGTGTCCAGGTCATATGTTTTTCAAAGACGTTGAATTTTTCTTAAATGTTTTCATTTACCAGTCAAAAGAATTTCATGTACATTTCAAGTATTACTACCTGCATTGCACACCACTGAGCCTGTAGCTAGGATATTTTTTCCGTGAGGGACCATAATATATCGCGTTCCACCGTTGCTGCTTTAGAGGTAATACAATTCATTTTATATGTTATGGGCACTGCAGCCAAAGTCATCAGTTTTGAACAGAGCCAGAGGATCCAGTGCCTAAGGGGTGAATGTATTTTTCAGTGACTGTATTTCTTTATTGGTATTGGAAATTACATTGCCCAACCGATCCGTACAAAGTTTTGCTAACACTCCACTTGCAGTTACAACACGCAACACAGTAAGTCTAGTTACATATCCATTCCTCAGTGTCGCGTTCATTCTGAAATAATTGAAGAACGTGACACTTTCATTCAGCGTAATCAAAAAATATTTATAAAGAACGTTACACTTAAAATAACCGGGGTTCAGTATCACCAGCACCAAACTGTCAAGCGTATTTATCTGGAAACATGGATTTCCAACACTAATCACATCTACATTCATCTCAAAAATATTATGCCAAGCCAAACATAGAGTTGTATCAATTATACACACATCAAAAAAAGTTTTGCATCACCCTGGTTCCCAGAACTCCTGATGATAGACGTTGACTGCGGATATTGTATCACAGACACAGTCACTCTGACTGTTCAGAGATGTCACTAAACACGCCCAAAGATGTAAACAACCATGCATGAGCAGCGCCTATTAGACGGAGGGGGTCCGACAGCTGGTCAGTTCCAGTCATTCCACCAGGAAGGAGGTACATCGCTCGTGTTGTCTGTAGTTCAACCATGCCTACACGGTCAGTACCGCGGTTCGATTGCGTGCGCATTGTTACCTTGTGCCATGAAGGGCTCTCAACAAGGGAAGTGTTCAGGCGTCTCGGAGTGAACCAAAGCGACGTTGTTCGAACATGGAGGAGGAACAGAGAGACAGGAACTGTCGATGACATGCCTCGCTCAGACCGCCCAAGGGCTACTACTGCAGTGGATGACCGCTACCTACGGATTATGGCTCGGAGGAACCCTGACAGCGACGCCATCATATTGAATAATGCTTTTCGTGCAGCTCAGGCCACCAAAGGGCTACTACTGCAGTGGATGACCGCTACCTACGGATTATGGCTCGGAGGAACCCGGACAGCAATGCCACCATGTTGAATAACGCTTTTCGTGCAGCCACAGGACATCGTGTTAGGACTCAAACTGTGTGCAATAGGCTGCATGATGCCCAACTTCACTCCCGACGTCCATGGCGAGGTTCATCTTTGCAACCACGACACCATGCAGCGCGGTACAGATGGGCCCAACAACATGCAGACAATCGTCGGAGACGTGTTTGGAGGCTACCCGGTCAGACTGAACGCCTTAGACACACTGTCCAGCGAGTGCAACAAGATGTAAGTTCCCTGATGTTTTGGGGTGGCGCTATGTGAGGCCGACGTACGCCACTGGTGGTCGTGGAAGGCGCCGTAACAGCTGTAAGATGCGTGAATGCCATCCTGCGACCGATAGTGCAACAGTATCGGCAGCATATAGGCGAGGCAAACGTCTTCATGGACGACAATTCGCGCTCCCATCGTGCACATCTTGTGAATGACTTCCTTCATCTCGCTCGACTAGAGTGGCCAGCATGTTCTGCAAACATGAACCCCACCGAACATGCGTGGGATGGATTGAAAAGGGCTGTTTATGGGCGACGTGACCCACCAACCACTCTGAGAGATCTACCCCGAATCGCCGTTGAGGAGCTGGACGATCTCGGCCAACAGTGCGTTGATGAACCCGTGGATAGTATGCCATGACGAATACAGGCATGCATCAATCCAAGAAGAAGTCCTATTGGGTATTAGAGGTACCAGTGTGTACAGCAGTCTGGGCCACCACCTCTGAAGGTCTCGCTGTAAGGTGGTACAACATGCAGTGTGTGGTTTTCATGAGCAATAAAAAGGGCGGAAATGATTCTTGTGTTGATTCTATTCCAATTTTCTGTACAGGTTCCTGAGTTCTCGGAACCGAGGTGATGCAAAACTTTTTTTGATATGTGTATTTCGCTATTTAAGTACAACATAGCAGATTCTGCCAACACATAAATTACTTTTATAAGATTTTGCTTTCCCAGACTGAGACGTTACAGACGATTTTGACACTGATACACTGAAGTTGTCCTTTTTCTTTTGTCTTCTGTAGCTTTGCAACACCTGAATGATATGTACTGAATTTCAATTTCCATCGTATAGCATTAATGAGAAATTACTGAAATACCAATAAGGTAAGTTTTAGCTCCAAAAATACAGCTGCGACTATGAACGAAATTACACGCTCACTTGCTTCAACAGCAAGAATTTGAAAAGAAAACTTTACGGCATTTATTCTACGAAATTTCTTTGTAACCAGCTACTTTATTTACATTACAGATATGCACCAATTTCGACGACATAAATTATTTCTTCAGTTCGACGTCTTACATTCTGAAGACATTACACTACTGCTATTTATATTTTTTAACACTTTTGAGCTTTGCATACTTTTTTCCTATTTAAAAGGAAATATGATATTTGGCATTTCTTTTGAAGAAGTCGTTATTTGTATTACCAGTAAATCTCAGCTTATGCTTATTTTGGTTCTACATGCGAGTCCACATAGCTATCAAACGCACCAGACCTTTTACTTGACACATTTCCCATTCTTATACAAATTCAACTGGTAACTTGTTTCCACTATTCATTGATTATTCAGCATTTCATTAGGTGGTGACGTTCCCGGTAGGGAGAATCTAGCAGGTCGGTTCTCTTACTGTAAGTTTAGACCTTGTACATATTTTTTTTGTTTTCAAATGCATATGCATGAAGACAACAACTGAAAGACACACCATTTATTTTGACATGTGTCCAGCGGATCACATCCCTTGGGTGGTCTGACTGCTGCAAACTGTAACTCAGACATTTTTTATAATAATAATTCATGTCCTGTTGTATATAGCCTCTATATACCTTATGCTCATTTATTTCTGTTGCTATTTTGTCTTTACTTATGCCATGTAGTGTGGTATTTTTTATGATGCTATGCTACTCCACTTTGCCTTTATTGTACTCCCTAACCAAGATACTATCACTACTGACATTTAAGCAAACGTTTGATGAATTACTATTAAATGTCACTCTTAATACTTCATAACGTTGCCATTTTTCATTTATGTCCAGTCTTGTGCTATATATCTCTTGCACTTGATGATGCCACTAGTTTACTTGCTTTCACTTATGTAGATATAAGAAATCAATGTACCCAGTAACTCATGTCCATTGCATATACTCATCCATTTCGTATATTTTGCAGAACCTATGTACTGTAATCTCATTGTATCCAAATGAGCCATTACGCTCATAAGTAGAAACCCATGAAAGCGTGAAATGTGCCACGTGTAATGGTGTGCAGGAAATGCATTACGTAGAAAGCGTGACATACCAACTTATATGGAATATTAAACACCATTGACACTTTTCACATTGTTGCCTGGGAGGCCCTTATAAACATTTTCCTGTTAGTGTACTAGGTAAATTAGGCAGATTGCCTATAAAGATTTAGCGTTAAGGATATTTTTTATCAGCATTTTGTGTTAGGTATAACAGTATTATTAGAATATTTAATAAATTTTCGTGCCCTGAGATGCACTAATTTTTTGAATAATAATGGAATGTTGATTTTAATAAGTGTTCACGCCCTGAGCTACACTCTACTAATGAGGATTATATTGATATACTGATGATTCTTCTATAATGATACTGTATGATGTTAGTATGTATTCTGTGTATGTTGTGTCCTTTCTAGGAAAATGTGTCTTTCCTTGTGCCACATGGCTGGAGGAGTTTGCAGGAGCCCATCACAGAAGCTTTGCACCTAAATTTTTTTTTTTTACCATTCCTTATGAGATTGCGTACGATACTGCCTTCTTATGTTAGCATGTATTACTGCTTTTTTCAGGTTTATAATCACATTTCCAGGTTCAACTATTTCTTCACTTCCCTCTCATCTATGCATATTTATCTCATGATGTACTGTGATATGACTAGGTAAATGTATTTACCTGGTCAGTAAGCTGCATTGAACTTGGTACTCCTGTCTTTATGCTTGCATATACTGTAATCATATTTTTCTCTTTGCTTTGGTCATAGCAGTTCTTGACCCAAGGCGAATGACAATTGACTGTTAATCATTTTGTGTACAGGCAGAGCGCACTGCCCTTATCAATCATTCCAATATCCTTCCCTGTAGATACCGCAGTGTTGGAGATATAGGTTATTTAACAGAGTGAAATTTATGGAGCCACAACCTATAAATATTGTGTCCTTACTCATACAATGCCATACTTTGATTTTATGATGTTATTTATGTAATATGTACTCATACAGGCTGTACATAGACATACTTTTGTATAATACTGCTATTTATGCACTTTGTTCTTGTAAAAGCCATATCAAGTTATATATTCTCATTATGAATTATGCATAGGCCCTTGAGTGCCACATAAAGTTACAGGTAAATGATATTTTATGATACTTTCTCAGCTTTGATGTTTATCTCATGTAAAACCAAGCCACTGTGAGCCAAAAAGATGATTTCTGTCATATTTTTAGCTATTAAGGTCAGCATTTATTTCATGTACTAGTCCACTTGAGCCACGAAGCACTCTCAATTCTTCCAAGTTTAACGATGTTATACAGTTAGATTTTTTTAATACAATCATGACGTGTTACGTTATAATGGTACTTAGAACTACACTGTAATGGTTCTATACTATTCAACATTTCTGCTTATCAGTAATGAGATAAAATTACCCCACATTTGTTGTACAAGGTACTTCCATATATGTGGCAAATTTGTTAAACCCCTTGGAAGGTTCTGAGAGGAGTCTACTGGGGTACAGATGTATGTGGCACCCGTATATGATAATAATAAGTAAATTAAAATGAAACTGTGATACTATAAACGATGTATATCTCTAATTGGCTTTATAAAATGGATCGCTGACTGAGCACGACCGCAGAGCCAACGATACTGCTTCAAGTCTGAGACTGTAGTGTTGGAGTAAGAGAGCGCTTGGCACATAGTAGTAGTTAGCTGTTCCGTAAGTGTAGGCAGTTTTTGTGGTGTGCTCTGTGAAGCCACCAAGTGCTAGATTAATGTAGGAATTACGAGAACGTGTAAGCGTAAGTATTCTCGCAAGGTAAGGATGTTATATATTTATGACTCTCGTTTTGCTAGTTCGTTAGCGTAGATAATGTGGTGATAATTGTCAATTGTTGAGTAACTCCAGAATGAAAGTAAATTGATTTGATGTAAAGGCTAGTTAGATACTTCCCTTTTGTGATTTTTCTAAGATTTATTAACTCAGGTGTCTGTAATTTGATGACTTGTATTTGTGTTTTTTAGTGGGGCTAGATAATATTTGCTGCATAAATTTCATTGTTTGTGAATCAAGTAGTAAAAACAATGCAACTCTTCTGAGTAATGCTAACTCAATTGTTAGATGTTTTGCAAAGCCAAACTTAACTTTGAATATAATTTTACTAAAAACTCTGTGTTAGTAACTCACCACGATCAGTCCCGCCTCCCTGTCCAGGTCATATGTTTTTCAAAGACGTTGGTTTTTTCTTAAATGTTTTCATTTATCAGCCAAAAGAATTTCATGTACATTTCAAGTATTACTGCCTGCATTACACACCACTGAGCCTGTAGCTAGCATTATTTTTTTTTCATGAGAAACCAGAATATATCGCGTTCCACCGTTGCTGCATTAGAGGTAAGATAATACAATTTATTTGTTACCTGCACAGGGACCAAAGTTATCAGTTTTGAACAGGGCCAGAGGATTCAGTGCCTAAGGGGCTAAATGTATTTCGCAGCAGTGACTGTATTTCTTTAGTGGTAATGGAAGTTACGTTGCTCAATCGATTCGTACAAAGTTTCTGCTAACAATAACACAGAGCAAGCACACCACTTGTGGTTAGAACACGCTACACGTTAATTCCAGCGTCCTTATGCGAGCCAGATGTCTGCCTTCTTCGGTCCTAGCGATGAGGGTTTTCACATAGTCTTATTGGGTATCGTACAGTTAAAATGGGAATAGTGTACCCATTGTTATTTCGGCTTTGCGACCATGGAGCAGAAAGAACTGTGTGAAGCCTATATTGTTTTTCTTCGGTGTGTTATATGTGAATGTCACAGTAGGTAGTATTGTATCCCAATCTCTCTCTTCGTCCACAGCTCGTGGTCATGCGGTAGCGTTCTCGCTTCCCACGCCCGGGTTCCCGGGTTCGATTCCCGGCGGGGTCAGGGATTTTCTCTGCCTCGTGATGACTGGGTGTTGTGTGATGTCCTTATGTTAGTTAGGTTTAAGTAGTTCTAAGTTCTAGGGGACTGATGACCATAGATGTTAAGTCCCATAATGCTCAGAGCCATTTGAACCATTTGAACCATCTCTCTCTTCGACATCAACGTACATTGGGAGCATATCTGCCAACGTCTTACTAAAGCGTTCTGTGAGGCCATTCGTCTGTGGGTGGAAGGCAGTTAGCATCCTGTGGGTGATGTCACAACATGAACTTATCTGTGATAATAGTCTTGACTGGAAAGCATTTCCACGATCAGGGACCATCACATGGGGTGGTCTGTGCTTCAAATGATGTCTCCTGTAAGGTACCTTGTAATTTCCTGTGTGGTTCAACAGTCGGTACACCCTTGGTGACCTCGCAGTGGGTGAGTTAGTGCAAACTATTATTCATCAATTCCTGCTTGTCGACTTCGGAAACCTCCCAGTAAAGTCGAGTCCATTTCGGTGGAATGGCACTACTGCAGGTGGAATTGGTACCAGACGTCTCGGAGATAATTGTGAAGCAACCGCCCAGAGTAATCTTTGTTGTGCGTGATTGTTGGAACAGCTTCGTCATTCTGGAGCTCTGATCTTCACAGTATATTATTGCTTGTAGTGCCTGCAAAAAGTCCCCTCAGACTACTAAAACTATAAATGCGAAGAACAGCGTCCGGTCATTGATAGTTATTCTTGCAATAAATGTTGCTGTCGACTCGACATATTTCCTATTTGCGACCTTCAGCACAATCGCTTCCAAATCGTGGAACATAGTCTTCTTTAGCTGACGCCGATAATCATTCGACATTACAGAAGAGGAAGAAGGCCCTGAGTCGACTAGTACTCGCACAGGTTTGCTGCCAATGATGTCGTCGATGAAATTACCCGACATCTTTGTCGTCCTTGGAGGATTTTCATCTGTGGCGCTCTCACCTCCATAGATGGTCACCTCGCTTAATTTTCCTGAGTTTGGCGGCTGAGTTAGCGGCTAGTACCTGTTTACGGCGAAGGGAAACGGCTGCGGCGTGTTGGGGTGCTATCTCATCCAGCGTACAGTGATGCATTTCATCTCGCAAGTCGAATATAATCGTCTGCAGTTGACGGGCGTGAATAGGCCTGTTGTGATGGTTGACTCCTTCTTGCATAGTAGTCGTCCAACACTCGTCTTCATCGTCTGCAGTAGTGTACAACGTGTCAGGACTTCTGCAGTGGGAAGATACTGGTGTGTTGTCTGTTCTTCTCAGGGGCATTACACTTAGCGGAGGAGTTGGTTGTACCTGCTTTAGTCGGATACTGGATAGTTGTTTCACAGCTAGGGCATGATTCCGAGCTGGCCGAGGTCATTCTTCCTGGCGCGTGCGGCTGACGGCGGAGATTGGTGTTAAAAGATCTGTACACTACTTCAGCATTCTCTGTTGTCTCCTTACCTGCTTACTTTATCTGATATCTCTTGTTTACTCGGTCCGCTAGCTCTGGCCACTATAAAATATTGTATTTCTTGTTTCACGCGACAAAATTAGCAAGCGAAAGCGAGAGTAATTTTTTTTTAATTTCAAGACAGCCGGCGTGACTCAAACATGTGAAAGTGTCGCCAACGGCGAGCAGAGACGTGTAAAAATTTCAACAGCGTTACTGGACAAAGCAGAACAGCCACCGCCTCTTAAGAGAGACTGCGAGCAATTCAGCAGACAACTGTTGGAGCATCACAGGCAGAGACACTAGGTAGGACGCAACAACGACTAGCGAGACCTTGACTAAGCAGTAAAGACGCTTTAACGAATTCGTTAAGTAAATGTAGCGGAACTGAAGACCGCTGACGACTCAGGAAGAGCAGAATCAATTCGGTCATTAAGAATGAAGTCGCAGACCAGAGCCTCTCCTCGGCGACCTATAGTAAACACTCCATCCCAACTAGCTTCATATCTTTCGTATATGATTTTCAGGTTATGAAATAGTACATGTTGTTTGTGAGATTGTTCTAGTGTTGACCTGCACTTGCTGCCCTGCAGGACGACCAGCAAACCGAAGCCACGACTGATGGAGTCCAATATAAAGTAATGATGTCAGCACAGCAGCCAACCGTGATGAGTAAACTGAGAGTCTACCAACACCACTCCGGTCCAAGGCGGAAGTTGCTCTAAACTCCAGCGTCGTATGGGACTTATGGCCTACCGTACTGGCGGGCCAGATTCAGCATTCAGCCCAAGAACACGGCATCCGACATCGCGGTCCACCTGAGGAGGCACCACGCGCAGTGATGTAGGGGGGCTCGAGAACTTCCAAAAAATGGCGCGAGAATCACACCCGCCTTGGTCACCGCCATCTCCAAAAGCAGCGCTATCAATGCGACGTATCTTCCTTGCCAGCGGGCACCAAACGTGCTGCATCAGGAAGCCATCGGCTTCCACTCCAAGATGACGCAGGGTCCTCGGCAGCAATGAGCCCGCTAGTGGATTCAGCGAATTCTTCTTCGGATTTCGTAGCCGCCTGTCGAAGCACAATAAGCAGCAACAACTTGAATTTTCATCAATAAATACAATAATTTTGAATGCTGTTTTATTGCCTTTAATGACACCGCACAGGTCCTCGAACTGCGTTCTGACGAACAGGTAGGGATTTCCAGCCACGAGAAGAGGTAGCTTACATTTGTCTTACTAGGTGGTGTATGAGAGAAGAGAGATCGGGATGGTCTTCCACAACTGCCTTTGGGAACGCATTCGAGAGTCGGTCATACTTTTTTCGTCGACTCTTTCCTGTTGCATTTCCTCGATGTGCGAGCACCACCTGATGAATTCTTCGGTTGCTGTGACATCCTTTCCCAGAAAAGTGTAGTACATGTCCTCTGCGTCTCCTTCCATCAAGTGTGAGATTTTGTCCGCTTCTGCCAAATTCGAATTCACAGTGTAGAATAGCGCCATTTCTTCATTACGTTCGGCCCTGTTCTTCAATTGTTCTCCTGCCAAGCGGAATTGTTGCTAATTGCCATCAAATCGCACTCCAGCAAGAAAAGTGACACAAGTCAAGAAACGGCAATTTTTAGTTTTTGTTACTGAAAAATAGCTGTGAAGTGCTCCAAAGTACACGAAAAGCGCCACATCTCTACCTCACGATTGATCATCTTCAGAACAGTTGTACCACTTCATGATCCGCCACTGAAAGAACAGTGTCACTTTAGCGTTGCTGCTGCCATGTGTGCATGGGTCATTCAAGATGAGAGGCACTTTCCTAGACGTGCAACTTTTCATGTGTAAGTTAAGTTGAATGTAATTTTTAATATCATTGATTATTACAGTTCCTGTGTTTACACAGTGCCCGTATCTTGCATTACGATGTCCTTCAGACGCATGCGTGTTTGAAGGAACAGAAACTGTTTTGACAATTACAGCTGTTGTAAATATTCCAAAACTTCGTGCTCTGCGGCGTACAAGAAAAAAAAGCGGAAATTTCTGCTGCAAAGAAAATTGATATTTAATCCCATTTCTCGGCGAAAGGTATTCCTACAATAGGTTATATAAGATCATTTATAATTCTTTATCTCCGTAAACTATGTTCCTCATTAAACTGTATTAATTTTCATAAATTACTATTATGCGTTTTGTATTTTTCTGATACAACAACTTCAATTTCTTTTTCATTCTTTATTTTAACTTAAATACTAATTTTGATTGATAGAGATTCGAATGTCGCATTATGTTATAGTAAGTAAAAAAATTGTATATATTATTTGGGGAGGACATGTTCTGAGGCATCAAGGGATCACCAGTTTAGTATTGGAGGGCAGCGTGGAGGGTAAAAATCGTAGAGGGAGACCAAGAGATGAATACACTATGCAGATTCAGAAGGATGTAGGTTGCAGTAGGTACTGGGAGATGAAGAAGCTTGCACAGGATAGAGTAGCATGGAGAGCTGCATCAAACCAGTCTCTGGACTGAACACCACAACAGCAACATTTGGGGAGGAAAGTGGCAAAATTACTTCATGGGGAGTCAAAACAAAAACAAAAAAGTTTTTAGAAAATCAAGAAAATGACTCAAAGAATTTATTCATAATTACCTGATAGCACCTCATATTCGGCGAGTAGAGAACTACTGTTCATGTCCGTATTACCGTTGTATAGACTATAAAGGAATTTACTACAAAACTTTCCTACTCAAATTACGGTTATACTATTTCAGTGTAAGTTTTATTGAATTCTGTAACTCGATTTTTCTTAAATACTGCCTTTTTTTAATTGTGTCTCTGTTCTTGCTGGGGTGTGAAATGTTCGCATCAGTTCGACCTGCAATTTATCCCAGCTGTTGGGCATCTTCGCTTTGCTGGAACCAATGCTGGGCTGTGCCTTCTAAGCAAAAGTAGGCATATGCCAAAAACATCATGACATCCCACCTGTCGTAATTAGTCACACGTTCGAATCCCTTCAGCCATTTAGTCGGGTACTGAGAGCGTCACCAGTAAACACCGTTGAATGCCTGATGTGCAGTTGACTTGTTGCTGTTTTGTAATCCATTGATTTCCTGAATATGGCGGTGGTGGTTAGTGTTTAACGTCCCGTCGACAACGAGGTCATTAGAGACGGAGCGCAAGCTCGGGTTAGGGAAGGATTGGGAAGGAAGTCGGCCGTGCCCTTTCAAAGGAACCATCCCGGCATTTGCCTGAAACGATTTAGGGAAATCACGGAAAACCTAAATCAGGATGGCCGGAGACGGGATTGAACCGTCGTCCTCCCGAATGCGAGTCCAGTGTGCTAACCGATTTCCTGAATATAAGGAGCTTAGGTACGACTTACTGCTCCTATTCCGGTTCATGCACGCATAGACGACAGCTTTTACGTTGCGTAGTTGGAACCACGGTGATGCAGATGTTTTGAAGTACTCGACGGCTCCGCCCAACAACGTCACTTTCTAACAAAAAATAAGTACTAATTCGAAAGCAGGGTTGGCAATGATGCAGCCAGAACAGAACTCATCTCCTGAACAGAGAGTGCTGCTGCTTGTACAAACGTAGAAAATTGCATGATATACAAATATTACCATTACGCCACACTGCATGCAGCATGCAGCACAGCTCGTGCAAATTTGTACAGATGGGTTCAACTGGAGTCCTTGCTGATTATAACAAAAAGTCAAAGCGACTGTTCTTCAAGGGTTTTCATTGCGCATCTGTCTGAGGAAACATTTGAAGAGTTAAATAACCTCACCACTTTACTGTAAGAATGTGAAACAAAACGAATGACAAAATGAGGGTACCGATATGCTGACAAACATCTGTTTTCAATGGAAAAGAAAAGATTTGTTTTGATCTTCTATTGAGCCAACAGACGTTGAAATATTTAACTCCTTTTGTTGCAGCAGACTTAAGCAAAATCAAAATGTCGATTAATGTTAGACAGAAAGAATGAACCAAGAGGAACAATTTCGACTATCACGTCTCGAAAAGGAAAGAACACGCAATGTTTGAATACGGTTTCACACTAAAATAAACGTGTCTAAAATGCTAAGAAAATTTCATTTTAGAACTCTAAGAGCTTAAGTATTAAGAAAATTAGTGTAGCATTCTTCTTCTTAGATAATAAATTAACGTGTAATTCCAGTCAAACTACTGAAAGGTATCGCGGTGGGTAAGTGTCACACAAAAAATTCGTAGATTCTGTTTTCCCTGACACATACTGCTTCTTTTGCTTCTGACAGTTAGAGACACTGTATATGTCTGTGTACGAAAAGCCAAGTAGCAGCGTGCTTCAGAGTCCATGTTAAACTACAGATAAACCTGTAGCAGGCTGGATAAGTTTGACCAAAGATCGGATAAGGACAACGGTATACGACGTCCAGCAGTGGGACCGAACCTAGTGAAGTAGACATAGGATTGAGAACAGTTTTTATTTTTTAATGTTCTTCAGTTCATGGTCTGAAACTGGAAACATTCAATAATCGATTTTGAATAAAATTGGACATAAAAAAATCAGTTTCTCCACTATTTTGAAGCCGCCCATCTTAAATTGACGCCACTAAAGTGTTGTATAACACCGCAACAATTTCATACACGCACACAGAAGTTTCAGTTTCTTTGGATTACAAGGAATGGAGTAAAAGTTGATAACATAGTATGAAAACACAAAGACACGCTTCCAAACATGCAAAAATGGTCTTTAGTTTTGGACGTTGCCCATGAAATATAGTCTACATGTTGTTGACACCTTGCTTCAGTGGCACAAGCGAAAACCTCTCGGGTCGTTTACATCAGTTGATGAAGTCATCCCAGATCAAAACACTTGCACGTAACCGCCGACATCTTTATACTATTATTGTCACACATCAGTTAAGGTATTTCTTTTCGAGTAGTTCTGACAGTTACTCTTCCACAAAGCTTCTTCAGCATCATGTGGAATGCCAAGGAATCCTTAAGTAAAATGTCTGCCTTATCGCAGCTGGTGTTAAGTTCGTGTAACTTGAAGAATGCTACAACAACGCCATTATCTCTCGTCGCAATAGCTGCCAGTGTATGCATTAACAACTTCATCGCTTCGGAGAACTCGAGGGTTCACTGAGGAAATGGCCCACAGGAGCAATTCGCGGCATTTTCTCAGGTGAAAAACTGCTTATGCACTACGGCTATCGCGAAATAGTTTCCCTTTCATTTGTTCAGGCCGTGCTGCGATCTCTCGCTGGCTGTTAACGTAATACCGTGATAACGAGAAGCAGCACAATGATGATAAAACCGACTTAACTAGACGGTTGAAAGGATTCACTGAACACCTCTAAACAGCAAGTATCCGTCGTCAGGGCATGGCGTAGATTTTTGACTGTCTTTAGTCGCACACCGGACGTCCAGCCTTTGGGTATAGCTGGTGTCATAGTCTCTGAACAATAGAAGTACGAAAATTTAACCAGCCAGTCACTTTCGTGTTTTATATATCTGCAGTCCGCTGGTCCAGATGTCTCTTTCTCTTCTATGCAGCCTCAGCTGCCACCCTACTATCTGACATCATATGGTGCGAACAAAGACGCAAATAAATCGCACTGCAGCTGGTTTGCACATGGAATCTTTCCACAACATTTTGGTGTAACAAGCTTCTCTAGATTCGTGTCAAATACTTTACGTTATATCGAGTTACCTTTTTACTACTTTCCCTAATTTACAGAAACTTAAAAATGTGCAAGTAGATTAAACAAGCTATCCAGACGAGGACTCTATAGAATCTCTTCCGGCCCTACACATTCATTAAGTTACTACCTGTTACCCAAAGTTGCTCCCGCATATCTATAATTTTGTTATGATGAGTTATGGTAAGTGAGCCTCTGTACGCACAATTATGTCAGCTGCCCTCAAGTGTCTGCCTGTCCAGGAAAGCATACTCATAGGTCATGATGTGTGCCCCACTCTTTCCTGTGGAACTATCAGGTTTGAACAGTTCTCAGCTTACAAGCCACGTTGCTATAAGGTAAAACTGATAGTATACGCTAATAGTTTCTTTCCTCTGAGACAAATCCAAAAATTAGTCTTGAAAATAATATTTAGTTTGCAGGAGTACCGTAGGTTGTTTTATCTCTTAATTGTGTTGCCCCTGCAGCCGTTGTCGTTAAATGCTGTAAATACATAAACACTTTCTATGACTTAATACTTCTTTTACACTAATTTCTTTTCCACATGTTCATTACACTTTACTTTAGTCTTATTACTTTTGTATTTCAGTTTCCAGAATGTATTTTCACTTTTCGGGGAAGTGCGCGCTGATCTGAAACATCCTGGCGGATTAAAACTGTGAGCTGGGCCGTGAATCGAACCTAGGATCTTCGCATGTGGCGGACAAAAGCTCTACCCAATGATCTATCCAAGCGCGATTCACAATTAACCCATCACAGTTGTAGAGAATCGCTGCTTCTGCGACCTACCTCCTCGCCTCTGCAACGCAGACACTTTGACGTCGATCTGACTACACTAAACGGAACCGAGACTCATTACTAAACACCACAGAAGGTCAGTCATGTCCCAGTTGACTCTAGTTATAAACTGTGCTCTCTCGTTTTCCTGCTTTTCTGCGGCATGGTATCAGCGCTTAGCGACACATGGGAACTCGAGACCTCAACCCATTTGCCAGTAATATGTTCCCGACTATTGGTAGCGACATTTTGTCAGTTACCTCTGCCCGGGTTTCTGTGTCGTCAATCGTCTGTTTGTCCCAACTCATGATGAGTCTGCATGTGCAGCATGACTGTCGAGTAGTGTATACAGAAGGACATGGACAGGAGCACGCATCTGTGTATTACGCTACTGAAATACCTGTATATTATACAGAGTGTACATTATGTAACAAATAATGTGGAAGTATGGTTTAAAAGACATTGAAGATGGTATAAGCATTTTATTCCTTACTTCAAATTGTATCATGTAGCACATATCAACCAATAAAATTATTTTCACAAATATGCTGCAAATCAAAAGTCAAAGAACAAACAGTTTTTTTCGAAGAGTAAATATTTTCCCTAATTCGCGTAGTATTCTTCAAATCAATAAGTATCTTGCACTACACACTTTCTGAAGTAGCCTGTGTTCTTCCTCAAGCCCCTTCGTATCAAATTAAATCGAAATTGGTTCAAAAGGCTATTCGTGAAAACGTAACGGAGTTACTTTAGTTTGTAACATCAGCGTGGATAAAACTATCAGTTGTGGTATTTTTGTTTACGTGATCCAGTTTGGACGAAATAAAGCCTACGAAAGAGATTAGCGTGTTTAAACAAACAGAGAGATACGACGGGCTTAGATAAAAAAATCATGATATCTTTTTTTCGTGATCCGTTTTTGATGAAATAAAGCCTCTACGGAGTCCCAAGCTATACTCAATTTACCTGCGAAAATCCTTTCAAGATTTGTCTAGTAGTTTTGGAGAAGCGTGTTCAAACAGACAAACAGAAAGACACGACAGTTTTAGAGATTTATTATTACTCTAGATATAGATCAAATACGCTTGCAGAAATGGCAAGTGTTCCCTCGTCAACAAATTCACCGAACGCTAACAAAAATAATACTCCAATGTTGGCATGTCTGTGACACGTCTTTATTAAAATTTCATCCTTAAGAGAGCTTATTTTTCATTTTTTCTACACGGAATAACGCCATTCCTACGGATGAAGAATGATGTGAGTACATGTTGTTTATGGGGTGTGCCTGAATTTACTGGAACTTTTCAGGTGGAGATCAATAAACAGCATTACCAGAGGACGTGCATGTGGAACTCATCGACATCTTTCTAACTTTGAGAAAGATCGAATCATTGACCTGACGGACATAGCAACATAATGACGAGAGATCGCACAGATATTTGGCTACAGTACAATGAGTGCAGTACTAGTGGTGCCTAGATGGACTCAGGTCAACAGTTCAGCAAGAAGATTAGGCGCTGGTCCTTCCAGGAGGACTACATCACGAGACAGTAGCAGCAAACAGACGAATGACGACACAGAAACTCGGGCAGAGGTAACTGACAAAATGTCACTACCAACAGTCTGGAACATATTACTGGCAAGTGGGTTGAGGTCTCGAGTTCCCATGTGTCGCTAAGCGCTGATACCATGCCGCGAAAAGCAGGAACCCGAGAGAGCACGGGGTGTACCTAGAGTCAACTGGGACGTAGGCTGACCTTCTGTGGTGTGTAGTAAAGAGTCTCGGTACTGTTCAGTGCAGTCAGATCGCCGTCAACGTGTCGGTATTGCAGAGGCAGGGTTTCTCTACAACTGTGGTGGGTTAATCGTGAATCGCGCTTGGACAGATCATTGGGTAGAACTTTTGTCCGCCACATGCAAAGATCCTAGGTTCGATTCACGGTTCAACTCACAGTTTTAATCTGCCAGGATGTTTCAGATCAGCGCGCACTCCCCCGAAGAGTGAAAATACACTCTGGAAACTAAAATACAAAAGTGATAAGACTAAAGTAATGTGTAACGGACACGTGGGAAAGAAATTAGTGCAAAAGGAGTATCAATTTATAGAAAGTGTTTATGTATTTACAGCATTTAACGACAACGGCTGCAGAGGCAACAAAATTAAGGGATAAAACAACCTGCGGTACTCCTGCAAACTAAATATAATTTTCAAGACTAATTTTTGGATTTGTCTCAGAGGAAAATAAACTATTAGCGTATATTATCAGTTTTACCTTATAGCAACGTGGCTTGTACTTGTAAGCTGAGAACTGTTCAAAACCTGATAGTTCTACAGGAAATAATGGAGAGAAGCATGCTGTAGATTACTAGTATGGCAGGAAAACAAAGCAGGGAACTAACTCGAGTGAAGGACCCAATAATGACAACAACGAAAATTAAACAGAGCCGGTCGGAGTGGCCGAGTGGTTCTAGGCGCTTCAGTCTGGAACCGCGCGGCCGCTACTGTCGCAGGTTCGAATCATGCCTCGGGCATGGATGTGTGTGATGTCCTTAGGTTAGTTAGGTTTAAGTAGTTCTAAGTTCTAGGGGAATGATGACCTCCAATGTTAAGTCCCATAGTGCCAGGTCAGTGGATCGTAGATCGACGTGCGAATTCTGTACAGGATTCCAAGAGAGAAAAAAAAATCGACACGAAGATGTGATGGAAGGCTGATTGATACTAGACAGATTACAGAAGCAACATGGATGCGCATCGTGGAACAACGTATTATATGGAAAAGCCTAGAGAAATTCTTTGTCCATCAGTAGATGTCGCATTTACACATGATTAAAGAATCCCTGTGAGGTCATTATTTAGAGGAGGAGAAGGATCTAGCCATCAAGAATTGTTATATTTCGTTCTCACAGTTTAATGCACAAGACATTTAATGTGCTCTGGGACTTCTATATTATATTGAAATCCCTGAAGAATTTGTGTAGATTGTTCTGAATCTTAGTATTATAACAATGATTTGTAGCGTCTTTTGAAAAACTATCACTGCTGGAATTTACATACAGGATTACTGAGAATGCTTATTGCGGAGCAGTTGCAAAAATTCAAGGCTTTAAAGAGATTTTTAGCAAGATGCTCTAACACCAAACCATTTTCAACTGCTATAAAACGAATCCATATTCATGAAAATGTTATCTCAATACATTGCAACTTACCACACTCTCCTGTTCTCCTCAAATAGAAAAGGTACTCTTTAGTGAGTGGAACAATTCAGAATAGTACATTTCAGTTTTTAAATGTAGTAATGTTTACTGCAAATTTTGCTGAACTAACCATTAGTTGAGTCTTTGGCGCGAGTTTTCCATTTAAAGTTTTGTGATCTATTTGAACTCCCTAAACATGAAATGTCAGTGGCTGATAAGTGCATATTAATAAATACAAGTAGGAAACAGTATACTACACGACTGCCAAGACTCTTCAGCTGTAACTATACTGATACAGAATCCCACTCTGAGTTACGTCTTTGCTTGGACAAAGCACCTGTGCTCCAAGTGAAGTTGGCACAGCCGTGGCTCTTGGCGGTGTGATCGCGTTTAGCTTGAACCGGATGGCGTATTTTGCTGCTGTTTCTTGCGAGTCTGTGGTTAATGGCTGCATGCCACCGCTGCGCTAGTCCGAAGTGAAGGACATGGTTGACGAGAACAATTACTACCTCAGTTCCACGCCGTCCCTAAACGACCGTTTACGTGAGCTGAAAATAAAACGGCAACTTCTACACCTGACGTTGTTTCTGGCCGTTATATTGCATAACGAGATCCGGTCCCTAATTTCGTCGATTCATTCACAAATACGTCGTGACTAGCTTAGAGTAGTAATTCCTTTACGAAACGTTCCAGTTACAGGCAGTACCGAAGTTAGAGAAAAATCAACAACCAGAGAAGTGTGCTCCAAGTTTTGTTGCTCGGGCCAATAATAATTCAGAACTGATGTTTGTTTTACTACCGGTAGCTTCTGCTGAGAATAACCATATTAGTAAGAAAAATACTTTTAATTACAGTGTCATCCAAACTTTTGTCTTGTGGTACCGCTTTGTTGCAGTTGTAAATGAAGCTCAGCTCTGTCCTTAAAATGATAGTTTTCTCCAAATTCAAAACCTTCAGAGAGCAGTACGCCCCCAATGATGGCAACCATTCTGCGGTGTGGAAACAGAGAACGCCACAATTGTCAGAGATGCAAGAGGAGCCTCTGTGAGAGACTACACTAGATGGTTTATAGCTTCTGTTTATATCTGTCTCAGCAGGCAGGAGTCAACGAATTGTAACGAAGCAGTGATGCGCTACCTAGAGGTATCAACTTAATACCTCGAAGGTGAAATAACTTTCATAATCGAGTAGTATAGATTTTCCGGTCACGATATTGCGTGAAACCTTAACAATGCAGTCATAAATTATTGCCTCAGGGGCGTTTAGTGTACATATATAAAATGGATGGAACCGTCGGTGTACCCTATTCTGAAGCCACAACGTGAGGACACCCTCAGCACGATTGGCCAACATGCTTTTAGGACGTTTCTGTTCCGGATCTCGAAGAGATGGTAGAATAACATAAACATTTTTGATGTCATATATAGCGGTGCTACAATTTTTTTAATAAAAAAGTAAGATTGTCGTGCCAATTATCTACTGCGTAGTCTAGGTAATTAGTACTAACTAGGAATGTTGTTTGGTATTAAACAAGAAAGTACGATTGCCATAAACCAGTGACTGACATAATCCTGTCGAGATCCAGAGTAATCTTTTTAGGAATACCAAATGAAGCATTATTAGTTCGGTTTTATGTACTCAAGCTGCTAGATTACGTGTGAAACAAACAAAATAAAAGAATATTGCTCACGTCACACATACCTACATAATCACAGAGCTCATGTCCCAGGTTGTATTTTTCACTGGACCGAATCTAGTTTAAATTCTTTTCATTGACACAGATATTTCAAAAAGTTTTTCAGTTCAGTTGTTCAAAATCCAATCGTGTCTTTACAACCCTTTTACCGATAGAGCTGTCCCCCTATTTTTCTCCTTTGTCCATTATACCTCTGTTAAAGAGAACAACTTCTCGACACAAGCGTTATAAGCTGGCAATGCAAAGAATAACTGCTAATGAATTCATAAATTTTTCTTCTTCGTATGAGCAATGTTTAATTTAAAGGAGAAGCAGCTGGCTGAATACACAAATACATATATCGCACAAAAATAAACTGTCAAATCAAAACTGGAGTGAAGAGGAATCATCACAGCTAAGGAAAGCAGACATCACAGCTGTCTCTAAGCTAAGAAGATCGAAACATCGATTGTAAGCTATATAGCTTGAAATTTTCTGTTTAAGTAGCACAACAGACCGATTAAAAGCAAATAACAAATGATATACTTCAGTGACCAAAGTAAAAAGTATATAAATTGCTGGCAATACGAGATAAAAACAAAAGTCAAAAGATCTTAATTCCCAAAAGTAAAAACGCGGACATAGAAGAAATTGTAAAAATGCATGAGGCCACTGCATCAAACATAGGAAATGAGGGCATGACCGTATTAATGCGGATGTATGGTAACCCTGAAACGACTGATAGACCTTAAATACGCATGTGACTTACTACCAGAAAAGAAATATGGGTCTGTGATACCCGTAGCACCCATAGACAGAGAATGTTGGGGGTGGGTATGCGATGACATTTAAAAATAAAGATAATTGTGGAACGCTTGGAGAAACTTCAATGAAGCCAAAATTAGAGTCAGACATATTTTATGGCTGTCATATTGTCACCGCACCATCTCAGATGTCACTGAGCTCGTCATAGCGACACATCCTGTCTCCACAGAGAATGTGTGCGCTATCTGTATCCTGTGCGTAATGTCCCTATATCCACAACATATTTGCACATCGTTTATGGATGTTATTGAATAGGTTGCGTGTACATCGCAATCTGCTGGATGCACACGAGTAAACAGCATTAAATTCCGCAGCTTTCCATTATCTCCTTCAGGCAGATTGTGTAAGATATCGTCGATGTTGGACGGTTAGACATACGATTACAATGTTCTTATCCATGCAAACCTGAGAATTTTGAATAGTCTGTTTATTTTGTTGACTTGCCCTAATGTGCAATTTCTAGCCGCCCGGAAAGACCCCTGCAGTGCAAACTGGTTTGTCTTGTGTATCGTCTTATTTCAGTGACAGTCCGTTTGCAGAGAATCAATTAATAATTTTGAAGACTATTTTGTTTATGTATGAAATTTTGATGTTACTGCATTAGTCTTAATTATAGTGATTGCGTCATCAGCAAAGAGGACCATTTCAACTTTTTGGCTTTACAATGGGAGACTGTGTATATATTGTAAAAACATGTGTGTGCTCAATATCTATCCCTGTGTTCCCCCCCCCCCCCCCCCCCCCGCCTGAAGATGCTGTTTCGTTTTGAACATCCCCTGGATTTCTTAACATGACTCACTATATTCCTTCAGTTAGACAAGATGAAAACTATTCATGAGCAATATCTCTGACACTGTAATATTTGACCTGCTCTGGAAGAATGCTGCCAATTTCACAATCATACGCTTTTGGTAACACACAGAAAATAAATTTTGTATAATCAATTTCGCGAATATGAAAATTGCATATTCTATGGAAAGAGGGTTTCGAGATGGAATTGAGACCAGGTTTTTTTTTATATATAGGTAGGTATATTATGTTCTCAGTCAGATAATATTTTATTGTTGAATTAGGATTTTTTAATTACCCTAAAATTCTTTTGGCTAGTACATATCTTACGTGCGTTTGTTCTGTTCACACATTTCACATACCATTCAAGCAGGTTTGAGGAAGACTACACTGGTCGAGGGCTTTAGTAAGAGGTGTGTGCTCTCCTCTAGTCATAAGTGAGGGGCGGGGGTACGCTTCAACCACCAGAAGCCTATACCATCATATGAATTTCTTCAAAAATTCTGGTGACGCTTGAAAAACGTTTGAACAGTGTGACGCATCGAGCGCGTAGTCTATCGTTGGTAGCTAACGTCTTCAAATTAACCTTATCCACAGGAATGACAGGGTCTGACAGTTTCTGGCGCCGACGTGTCATTTTAACACGACGAGTCACCGTGTGCGAATCTTGTTATTCCTTCAGTCCGCCTACGTTCCAGAGACGGCTGTTACGCTGTGTCAAGAAATCGACAGCGACGCAGGGAAGTCAGTGAAAGAACGTCTCTGTCGGAAAGAACACGTGAACACAAACTCTGTTTACTGGAAGCGGCGTCATTTGCCGTGTGACAAGCAGTGACAGCCTTCCTTTGTGACGCACTGCGTGTGTGCGAACGGAGAGGCTGTGCGTGCCTCGGCTTCAAATCCACCAGTGATTCAGGGGCTCCTATTAGCGGAAGCCGTGTTTGCGGTCCCAGCAGGTGATTGCGCTGTCACCCCTGTGATTCGTTTGGATGTTTAGCTGCCACTCAGTCTTTGACGCTGATTCGGATCGTTATTATCACCCTGCATGCAGCATGAATAATATTCTAGAAACAGTCTTTGCAGTGTTCGTGAATCAATGGTTGTGTCTAACTGCTATTACACGATTTAAAACTGAATTTGTAATAATTGTTATTTCTCGTACATTGTTCTTACGTAAAGGAAACCAAGGTGAAATTTGGAAAGGAAATTAAGCTCCTAGAGAAGAAATATGGACTCTGTTAGCAAGCTATATTGTAGTTCTGTCAGAGACGGCAAAGGACTCGGAAGAGCAGTTGAACAGCGTGGACACTTTCTTGAAAAGAGGTTATAAGGTGAAAATCGATAAATGTAAAACAAGGATAATGGAAATGTGGTCGAAATCAAATGAGGTGATGATAAAGAACTTAGTCTAGGAAATGAGACATTGGAAATAGACGACGAGTTTTGCTTTTTGGGCAGCAAAATGCGAGAGCGTGCTGAAACGTAATGCCTCCGAATTTTTTATGTGAAATTCTTAAAGCTTTTTAAAGAAAACTAACTTTACTTACATTCCGCTTCTTAATTTTTCACGTCTACATATTTGTCAACATAGTCGTCCTGGCGACGAACACTTTTGTATCAACGAGAGATCAGGTTGTTGATACTGTGATTGTAGAATGTTTCACTTTGTTGACAGAACCACAACTTCACCTCTGCTTCCACCGCTTCATCATTATCAAAGTGGACTCCTCGAAGATGTCCTGTAAGTTATGGAAATAGAAGTAAATCGCGTGGAGCAGAGTCGGGGTCCTATGGAGGACGAACGAAAACAGTGAACCCAGAGCGTCGTATAGCTGCTGATGTCTCAGCGCTCGTGTATGGTCTGGCATTATCGCGCTGAACGGGAGAGTGCTCCATGTGAAGACGAACTCTTCAAACTCATGCTTTTAGTTTTCTGAGGGTCTCGCAGAGTTTATGTTGGTGCCTTTGGGCATGAATTCCAAATGTACCACATCCTGAATACTTCAGAACACTATGAGCGCGACTTTGCCTGCTGATGGCATGGTCCTCAATTTTGATGATCCTTTGTGGCGGATTTCCATTGACACTCTCTTGTTTTAGCGGTCAAAGTGGTGATCCCAGCTTTCTTCACCTGTCACAATACTGTTAAGAAATCCATCACCCTCACGCTCAAAATTCAAATGAAATTGGTGACAGATGTCCAGTCTCCTCCGTTTCACGTCAGGAGTGATCACTCAAGGCACCCACCATACACGCAGTTTTCTGTACTGCAGTTCTGCAATGATGCCCTGTACACGCTCTCGTGATATGCCACACTTACCTGAGAGCTTTATTTGTGTTTTCCGACGATTTACTCTGATGAGTTCATCAACCTGATTCCGATAGTCTCGTCGATTGGCGTATGCGATCGTCTACTCCGAACTCAGAATAGGTTGAGTAACCAATGAGGAAGTAGTGAATCGCACTGAGCGGGCGGGGGGCGGGGTGAGGGGGGTTGAGGGGATTTGTGGCACACCTTGACTGAAAGAATGGATCGGTTGGTATTAAACATTCTGAGGCATTCTAGTGTCCTCAGTTTGGTATTGAAGGGAAGTGTGGAGGGTAATAGTTGTAGAGAGAGACAGGGCTGGAAACAGTAAGCAGATTGAAATGGGCGTAGGTTGCAGTAGTTATGAAGGGATGGAGGAGCACCATTCTTTGCTTCATTACGATCACGAACACCACAACGTCGCGCATTACTGATGCCGATACAATCGTCACCGAACACAGCTTTCGTTCTTCTGTGGATTTCAAGTGGAGGCACATTTTCTGCGGCTAAAAATTAGATTACAGCACGCTATTTCTCACGCACCGCCACTTTACACACCACCATGTTACACGCTGCAATTCGGAGCCCCCTGACGGCAGACGGCTGTAACTTCCGTCAGCGAAGAGGGAAAGTCGACCAAGTAATACGGATGACATGTAATACCTCAACAGATACTGAGAATAGAATAGCTTTTCATTGCTTATGAGCACTACCACGCAACTGACGGTGCCTACAAAATGCGGACTGGCTATAGCAGGAAATTACCTGCCTGAAAAAGAGAAATTTGTTGACACGGAATATAAATTTAAGTATTCGAAAGTCTTTTCTGAAGGTGTCTGTCTGGAATTTAACCTTGTACGGAAATGAAACGTGAACGATAAATAGTGAAGACAATGTGAAATTTTGAAATCCTGTGCTACAGAAGACGCTGAAGATCATAGGGACAGAATGAATAACCAATGAAAAATTCTGAATCGCTTTGGGGAAGAAAGAAATTAGTGGCACAACCTGAGTAAAAGAAGGGATCGGTTGATATTAAACATTCTAAGGCATCCACGTATCGTCAGTTTGTTAACGAAGGGAAGCGTGGAGGGTAATAATTATAGAGAGAAAAAAGGCTTGGAAACAGTGAGAGGTTCAAATGGATGTATACTGCATTGTTTACGCAGAGATGAAGGGGCTTTCATACGACTGAGAAGCATGGAGATCTACATCAATCCAGTCTTCGAGCTGAACACCCAAACACAATAATTTTTTTTTACTTTCTGCTACAACAGCAAAAATACGTCTCCCGACCACAGCTCCGAAGATCTACAGGGTGAATCCGAACTGCATCGACGAAATTGCGGAAGTTGATTACAAATATATTCTGAGTATTTTGATACGAGGGACCAGGGATCTCCGGGGCTCGTTGCAGAATAATTACATTTCATTTAGGGTCTTTTATCGCCATTTATCTTTGTATGTGTACTACACTGAAAATACCTGCAAAAAACTTCAAATGTCGTCGGTATGCGCTGTCTGTCTTATTTGGAAACGCACTTGTTCCATTCATTCACGGTACTTGCTGTTGACACCGGTATCATACATTTACTCTTCGCTGTCAAGTTTGGCCTCAGTACAGCCCGGTTTGTTTTTCCGCAGATCCAGTATGTCGTGGTCGTGTGGTAAGCGTTACCGACTCTCGATAACGGGACCTGGGATCGATTTCCGGTAAGGTCAGGAATTTTCTCGGCTCGAGGGTGTGTGTGTGTGTGTGTGTGTGTGTGTGTGTGTGTGTGTGTGTGTGTGTGTTCGTCCTCGTCACCCTCTCGTCATTAATAGTGAGCTTCCGGGTGTTCAGCAGAGTTGATGTTTCCATTTTGTGCATAGTATTTCAACGACCGGCCCAGCCATCTTCTTTCGGTGCTGCGAGTTTTACTATTGTATTTACTCGCTGCCTGGACTCCAGCTCGACTATGAACTACTGCTGTTCTCAATCCGCTGTTTATAGCCGAGTTCGATTTCCGACGTTTTCACAGAGCACGCTTTGATGCTCCGTGAAACGCAAACTCCCGCGGCGTTCTCCATCGCTGATGGATGTGATGTTCGGTGAGATTTTAATAAATTGAAAGCCCGACATTTAAATTCATACCCTCATACCTGTTTGTTAGGTTTTGTGACATGTTTATTTCGATAGACTCCGTAATTACGCTGTCCCAGAAGCCTGGCATTTGCACATGGCCTCATCCTATTTCATTTCATGATTATATTTGAGGCAGTTGATTTGCCTGATTGTTTTAGTCGGGTGTGTCGCAGATGTTCCTTGCCTCTGCCCTCGACTGGATAGTAAGCCAAACGTAACACATGCCACATTCAAATGGAACGCTACACATACACACGGCTTTCGGAGACTTAGATCGTCTTTAACATTACAAACAATACTTCTATCTCAACTGAAGGGAGCGAAATACACTGGATGCCATGTTTTCGTAGGAGTCTACCGATCTTGACGGATATTGGTCCAACATAAGGCAGATAAGGGATGTTTGGCTTCTGTTCCTCGCCGTCTCAGTCTTTCTGAATCCCTTAAACTCATCGCGGAAAAGTTCAACGATTTTTTCCACAGAACTTTTTAGGTACGTTCTGACATCAACTTATTTCCTGTTCGACGGAAAATATTATGGACAAGCAGTTGGTGTGACGAAGGGTAGTCCATTGTCGCCTGTCGTGGTGAACCTATACATGGAACACTTTCAACCATAGACACTAGGAACCGCCAAGTTAAAACCCGTGTTTTTCTATTGATACGTGGACGACACGTTTGTGATGCGGCCCCATGGAACGGCAAAGCTTCAAGAGTGCCTGGAAGATTCAAACTCTATCCACCGCAGTCTAAAATTCAAGATGGAACTTGAAAAAGAGGACCAACCACCTTTCGTCGACGTATTAGTTAAGAGAAGATCGAACGGATCCCTTGGTCACACTATGTATGGAAAACCTACACCTCTATCTCCACGCCTCGTACCATCACAATCCGTCGCAAAGAAATTCGGTGCTAAAAACTTGTCCGTAGAGTTCTAATAGGTTCAGAAAAGGGGAGCCTCGCCAGGGAATTGCAGCACCTTCGATTGGTGTTGCGAAGGAGTGGGTAGTGAGAGCACCAAACTAAATGGGCTATCCAGTCAAACTTAAGAGCGCCTAAGAGAGAGGTTGATACTGAGACCGAGGGAGAGAGGCCAAAAATCGCTTATCTGCCTTATGCTGGCCCGATATCCGGAAAGATCGGTAGACTCCTGCGGAAACATAGCATTCAGTATATTTAACGCCCTTCAACTAACACAACGAGTATTCTTTGTAATGTTAAGGACGATCTAAGTCTCCGAAAACCGTGTGTGTGTCGTATTCCATGCGAATATGGTATGTCTTACTTTGGAAGTCATCAGAACAGTCTAGGAAAGATTCAAGGGTCGGCCGTTGTGGCCGAGCGGTTCTAGGCACTTCAGTCTGGAACCGTGCGACCGCTACGGTCGTATGTTCGAATCCTGCCTCGGGTATGGATGTTTGTGATGTCCTTAGGTTAGCTAGGTTTAAGTAGTTCTAAGTTCTAGCGCACTGATGACCTCAGATGTTAAGTCCCATAGTGCTCAGAGCCATTTGAATCAAAGATTCAAGGAACGTCAACGACCAAGCAAATCATCTGTCGCCGAGCACTGGCTCGAATATAATCATGAAATGAAATACGATGAGACCAATATCGTGGTGAATACGCCAAGTTTCCGGGACAGCATAACTAAGGAGTCTAATTTTAAATAACGCTTGGTATCTGGCACTCAGTTTATTAAAATCTCGCCGACCATCACGTCCACCAGAGTTCGAAAACGCTGAGGGAACTTGCGTTTAATAGAGTATCAGTGGGTGCTCTACAGAACAAAAGAGCATCAGTGGTTACAATGGATGTCGGTAATCGGAATCCGGGCAGCGAGTACACTAATAGCAAAACTTCCAGCCTCTCAAGAAGACGTCTCGGCCGGTAGTCGAAATACTGTGCAGAAAATGAAACCAACAATTCGGTTGAGGCCGCTTGGTAGCCGCGCGGTCTTAGGCGCCTTGCCACGGTTCGCGCGGCTCGCCCCGTCGGAGGTTCGAGTCCTCCCTCGGGCACGGGTGCATGTGTGCTGCCCTTAGCGTACGCTAGTTTAAGTTAGATTAAGTAGCGCGTAAGCCTAGGGACCGATGACCTCAGTAGTTTGGTCCCATAGGAGCTTTCCACACATCTCAATAAATAAATAAATAAATAAATAAAAATCTCGGCTGAACACCCGGAAGACCAGTGTTAATCAGTCACACCGAGCAAACCTGCGAGACCACATCATTTCGTCACTATCGACGTGCAAGTTGCCGAAGTGGCGTCAAATAAAAAGACTTTCACCAGGCTATCGAATATTCCAAATGGGTCTCCCAGCCAATGATGGCGAAAGCACATTTTTTTTCTTTTTTCTTTTTTTTTCACACTTTCTCGGGCGGTAGTAGCAGTACGCTAACAGTAATACACAGCAGTATGGATAGGTTTACTCACGGAGAGCTGGTCTACATACGCATCGTATATAGTTTCACTGAGTACACTGTATGAACGGCACAACAACACTGAGGTGCTCCCGCATCTATGGCGACCACGTCACCGTATTTTGCCTATGAGACGTGTTGCATTTTGTTGGCTCTAAGGCTCTAAGCACTATGGGACTTAACACACACACACATCCATGCCCGAGGCAGGATTCGAACCTGCTACCGTAGCAGCAGCGCGGTTCCGGACTGAAGCGCCTAGAACCGCTCGGCCACAACGGCCGGCTGTGTTTTGTTGATTGCATATTCTATTATATTATGTGAAGGTATTTCCATACAAAGGTACATTCATATAAACAAAGATAATTGGGGGGAGGGGTGGTAACAAACCCAATAAACCAAATTTCATTACTATTTTGTAACGAGCCATCGGAGACCTTATACCCAACAAACTCAGCAACATCCTTACACCACCTCCAAAATGTTGTCCGTGGAGTTCGGATTCACCCTGTACGACTACAGCTATATCTACCCACCGCAACCTTCCTGCTGTTATTTTGTCACTTTACTGCAGCACTGGCGAATGTTGCTCGCGCAGAACGAGAGTAGGTTAGCCTCCAAATCACCTCGAATATCTCTTGTTTTACCGTCATGGTCACTTCGCGAAATTTCCGTGGGAGAAAGTAAAACAATGCTTGATTCTTCTCGGATATTACGACTTTTGTACCTCACCGTAAGACGTGAAATTAAACATTTATATGGTATTTTTAGTACATAATTATCATAACGATGTAATATTTCCCAACTTTCAGACTTATGCTTAGTACAAAGTAATAGTTTAGAAGTTTTTCGGACTATTCTAAGCATATCAGGTTGACGCTGTCATAAGTTCTGTATTGTTACCATACTGTTTTATTATGCTCTTTCCAGAGCACATTTTTCAGTTTCCTGTGGCGTATTTGTTTGATGACGGAGGTTGTTGTCCAGTTTCACTGTGAGAAATGTGTTCATTTGTAATGGAAGCATGCAGAAATTATTAAGGAATCCTCTATCTCTTTTTAGAATTCCGCACCTCGGTCGGTAAAAAAGGAACCCTTATAGGAATACTTAGTTGGTCTGTCTCTCTCCCCGGCTGTTAAAACCCCTTTTTCTCATGAACGAGTAGACGTATAAAGTTGAAAATTATGTCACTTATCAAAGTCTATGATCCCTTGGCAATGTAAGAATGTTACGCTTCTAAGTTAATGGAATCGAAGGTGAGGCCATTTATGTCACAAATTTTTAATTTCGCAAACTCACTCATGACAACCAACATAGTACCTCCCGTTGACCTACAATCATAAAATTTGACACCAAGGGAAAACCAAGGGAAAATCTGGAAAACCATTAATCTGTAATTATATTACACGAAAAAAATTTTGTCAATCGTTATCAGATAGACCATTTATGTTAGAGCATCATTAAATCCAGCAAAAAAAAAGGTTTCACAATGAAAGTACAAGAAAAATCAAAATATAGTTAATTTCTAACTATATCACACGAAAAAAATATTTCTTTTGTCATTTGTTACCCGACTTCAAATTTGAAATGACAATATTCTCAAAGTCCTGGAATCCCTTGGTCTGATATCTTACCAGTATCAGTATCGATAACAGGCAAAAATCGTCGAGATCATGGATTCCAGTAGCGGATGAACTGTCTGTATCGATAACTGAGTATGTACGCAACCATCAGGGATTAGATTAGATTAGTTTTTCGTTCCATAGATCCATGCTGAGGAGATCCTCGTGGATGAGGAACATGTCAACTTACTTTTTTTTTAGCTGAAATAGCAATACTAATAGTATGAATATATACACTACATCATTCGTTTCCATTAAAAAATTCGTCTATGGAGTAGAAGGAGTTGGCCGCTAGTAAGTCTTTCAGGCTCCTTTTACGCCGGCCACGGTGGTCTAGCGGTTCTAGGCGCGCAGTCCGGAACCGCGCGACTGCTACGGTCGCAGGCTCGAATCCTGCCTCGGGCATGGATGTGTGTGATGTCCTTAGGTTAGTTAGGTTTAAGTAGTTCTAAGTTGTAGGGGACTGATGACCACGGATGTTAAGTCCCATAGTGCTCAGAGCCATTTGAACCATCAGGCTCCTTTTAAATTGATCTGTATTTGTAACTAAATTTTTTATGTTTGCTGGCAAATTATTGAAGATGAGTGTTCCTGAGCAGTGGACCCCATTTTGAACTAAAGTAACTGCTTTTAAGTCTTTGTGCAGATTATTTTTGTTCCTGGTATTGTTTGTATGGACTGAGCTGTTTGTTGGAAAAAGAGATATATTATTTAGGACAAATTTCATTAAGGAGTAAGTATACTGAGAGGCAGTGGTTAGTATACCCAGTTCTTTGAAGAGGCTTCTACATGACGTCCGTGAATTTACTCCACAAATAATACGTATTACACGCTTTTGGACTCTGAAAACTTTTGTTTGACTTGAAGAGTTACCCCAAAATATTATACCATATGACATTATGGAATGAAAGTAGGCAAAGTATGCAAGCTTTTTCATTTTTATGTCGCCTATGTCTGCTAACACTCGAATTGCAAATACAGATTTGTTAAGGCGTTTCTGCAGTTCTGTGGTGTGCTCCACCCAACTGAATTTATTATCAAGTTGTAATCCCAGGAATTTAAGACTGTCAACCTCTTCTATCTGCTCTTCTTCATACTTTATGCATATGCTGGGTGGAAACCTCTTACAGGTTCTGAATTGCATGTAGTGAGTCTTTTCAAAGTTTAATGTCAATGAGTTGGCTTTAAACCATTTATTAATATCCATGAAAATACACTCCTGGAAATTGAAATAAGAACACCGTGAATTCATTGTCCCAGGAAGGGGAAACTTTATTGACACATTCCTGGGGTCAGATACATCACATGATCACACTGACAGAACTACAGGCACATAGACACAGGCAACAGAGCATGCACAATGTCGGCACTAGTACAGTGTATATCCACCTTTCGCAGCAATGCAGGCTGCTATTCTCCCATGGAGACGATCGTAGAGATGCTGGATGTAGTCCTGTGGAACACCTTGCCATGCCATTTCCACCTGGCGCCTCAGTTGGACCAGCGTTCGTGCTGGACGTGCAGACCGCGTGAGACGACGCTTCATCCAGTCCCAAACATGCTCAATGGGGGACAGATCCGGAGATCTTACTGGCCAGGGTAGTTGACTTACACCTTCTAGAGCACGTTGGGTGGCACGGGATACATGCGGACGTGCATTGTCCTATTGGAACAGCAAGTTCCCTTGCCGGTCTAGGAATGGTAGAACGATGGGTTCGATGACGGTTTGGATGTACCGTGCACTATTCGGTGTCCCCTCGACGATCACCAGCGGTGTACGGCCAGTGTAGGAGATCGCTCCCCACACCATGATGCCGGGTGTTGGCCCTGTGTGCCTCGGTCGTATGCAGTCCTGATTGTGGCGCTCACCTGCACGGCGCCAAACACGCATACGACCATCATTGGCACCAAGGCAGAAGCGACTCTCATCGCTGAAGACGACACGTCTCCATTCGTCCCTCCATTCACGCCTGTCGCGACACCACTGGAGGCGGGCTGCACGATGTTGGGGCGTGAGCGGAAGACGGCCTAACGGTGTGCGGGACCATAGCCCAGCTTCATGGAGACGGTTGCGAATGGTCCTCGCCGATACCCCAGGAGCAACAGTGTCCCTAATTTGCTGGGAAGTGGCGGTGCGGTCCCCTACGGCACTGCGTAGGATCCTACGGTCTTGGCGTGCATCCGTGCGTCGCTGCGGTCCGGTCCCAGGTCGACGGGCACGTGCACCTTCCGCCGACCACTGGCGACAACATCTATGTACTGTGGAGACCTCACGCCCCACGTGTTGAGCAATACGGCGGTGCGTCCACCCGGCCTCCCGCATGCCCACTATACGCCCTCGCTCAAAGTCCGTCAACTGCACATACGGTTCACGTCCACGCTGTCGCGGCATGCTACCAGTGTTAAAGACTGCGATGGAGCTCCGTATGCCACGGCAAACTGGCTGACACTGACGGCGGCGGTGCACAAATGCTGCGCAGCTAGCGCCATTCGACGGCCAACACCACGGTTCCTGGTGTGTCCGCTGTGCCGTGCGTGTGATCATTGCTTGTACAGCCCTCTCGCAGTGCCTGGAGCAAGTATGGTGGGTCTGACACACCGGTGTCAATGTGTTCTTTTTTCCATTTCCAGGAGTGTATTATTAGCAGATCTTTCTAGAACTACACTCGACATACTATTTATTGCAATACTTGTGTCACCTGCAAACAAAACGAACTCTGCTTCTGGCAGTGTAACTGAGGAGAGATCATTAATGTACACAAGAAAAAGCAATGGCCCTAAGATGGATCCTTGTGGGACACCACATGTAATTTCTTCCCATTCTGATGATGACTGATGACTTAATTCACTAGTCACTTGTACTGACACCCTTTGTTTCCTGTTAGCTAGGTATGACTTGAACCATTTTGCAGCACTGCCCGTGACACTGTAGAATTCTAATTTATTTAAAAGGATGTTATGGTTCACACAATCAAATGCCTTTGACAAATTACAGAAAATACCTGCTGCTTGTAATTTGTTATTTAATGAATTAAGTACATTTTCACTGTAGGTGTAAATAGCCTTCTCAATATCAGAACCCTTCAAAAATCCAAACTGTGTTCTTGATAATATGTTGTTTGTGGTCAGATGGTTGAGAAGCTGCCTGTACATTACTTTTTCTAAAATTTTTGAGAATGCTGGCAAAAGTGATATCGATCTGTAGTTTGATGGTATCTCTTTATCCCCTTTCTTGAATAGAGGCTTAACATCTGCATATTTTAGCCAGTCAGGAAATGTCCCAGTTATAATTGACTGGTTACACAAGTAACTTAGAATTGTACTAAACTCATAAGAACATGCCTTAATTAAGTTTGTTGATATTTCATCGTAACTGCTAGAATGCTTTCTTTCCAAAGATTTTATTATGGAAGTTATTTCTTTTGGTGAAGTGAGTGACATATTCATGTAGCTGAAGCTATTTGTAAAGGCTAGTTTCAGATATTCAAGGGCATTATTTACTGATCCTGACAATCCTAGTCTATCAGTAACGGATATAAAGTACTTGTTAAATAGATTTGCCACACTATGCCCATCGATTACTAATGTGTCATCTACCCTTAATGCTATTTGCTCCTGTTCCTTTCTGGTTTACCAGTCTCCTCTTTCACTATATCCCATATTGTTTTTATTTTGTTCCCTGACATTGCTATCTTCTTCTCGTAGTGCATTTGCTTAGATGTCTGGATTACTTTTTTTAATATTTTACAGTATTCCTTGTATTTAGCTAAATCATCAGTATTGGAGCTATTCTTTGTCGACAGATACATTTTCCTTTTTGTCTTACAGGAAATCTTTATTCCTTGTGTAATCCATGGTTTTATTATAGACTTCTGTTTAATTTGAGTAACTTTTAGAGGAAAACAGTTTTCAAACATGGTACTGACATTGTTCGTGAATGTATTATATTTTTCATTCATGTCATGGGCACGATAAACATCTTTCCAGTTCATATCTTTAAGCAGTTTTCTAAAACACTCAATTTTTGGTTGACTGACTACTCTCCTGTACTCAGACTTAGCAGTCTTGATAATCTGCTCAGAATTTACATCTAAAACAAGGAGCTGCATGTCATGATCTGATAGTCCATTTATTACAGGTTTTATGATATGATTTTGTTCCTTTGATTTGTCTATAAAAATGTTATCAATGGCTGCCCTTGACGATTTTGTGATCCTAGTTGGAAAGTTTACAGTGTGAGTTAGATTGAAAGACAACATTACTAACTGCAGTAAACGTTTACTGGAAGATTGCATTAGAAAATCTGTATTAAAGTCACCAGCAATCAAAATTTCTTTGTTTCTTACTGTTAAATAACCCAAAAGAGCTTCTAGATGATTTATGAATAGATTATAATTTCCTGCAGGTGCTCAGTAAATAGTTACTATTATATAGGATCTGCTATGGAACTCTACTTCTGTTGCACATGCTTCTAGATGCTGGTCAAAACAGAATTTATTGATGTCAATGTTCTTGAATTTATGGCAGTTTTTAATAAATGTGACAACTCCTCCTCCATCCATATCTACTCTGCAGAAGTAGGAAGCTAGCTTAAATCCTGAAATGTCTAACATATCTATGCCAGTGGTCACTTGATGTTCAGAGAGGCAGATTATGTCAATTTGGTTAGATGAATTCATTTCATCAATGCAAATGAGTAGTTCATCAATTTTATTTCTGAGTCCCAGAATGTTCTGGTGTAATAAAGATAACTGATACTGCATACTAATGGGATTATAGCTGCTTTGGCGAAGATGAACTGGCAGTTTCTGATTACTTTCTGTTAAACATTGTTTAAATGGAATCTGTATGCTAAAATCTGACTCCTGTTCATCTGTTTTCTCAAACTGAGTGTGTCTGCCAATCTGTCTTAAAACTCGTTTTCTTTCTCCCTTCCCTATCCTGAAAAAGGCATCCCTCTGACACCTGTGACCACTGGTATTTTACCACTTGTGACAGTGCCCCCCTTACGTTTTCTGCAATCAACCCAGACAGTTTTCCCTTCCCTTTCCTATTGAGATGAAGGCCATGCCTAGTGTAGTCCCGCCTATCGATAGCATCCACAGGAATCAAACCAATATGGGACCCTATATTGGTCCTAAGCAGCCACTCCAACTCCAAGTTCACCCTCCTGACGGAAGAGTTCAAATGAGGCCGAACATGGCGTCTCAACACAGACACAAATCCCACACTCGTATGCTTCGTTGCTGATGCTATCTTCACCAGGTCACTCTCTATGGAAATAATCAGAGTCTCTGTCAATGCTATTTCCCGGACCACCCACTATAACCACGGCATCCTCCTTTGTGAAATCTTGGAATGAAGAACCTACATCCTCTGTTACATGACCCAGATCTGCACTAGGCTTGAAAAAGTTTGTGACCTGGTACTCTGGACCTAGATTTTCCTGCAGTAGTTGGCCAACACCTCTACCATGGGAGCTACCTAACAACAGAACTTTCTTTTTCTTTACAAATTTCCCTACCTTTTTCAAGTCCTTGAAAGCTTGTCGTGCCCTTTCTACGGCTTCAGCTACATGAGGCTCATCCGATTCTGACTGAGGCAACAGGTCAAATCTATTTTCAAGATTTATGACAAAGCTGTCTGATGCTCTCCTTTGCCTGTTCCCCCTATTGCCTGTTGCCACTTCCCACCTCTGTTCACCCATCTCCCTCTTTAACCTGTCCAGTTCCTCCCTTGCCTTGTCTAAGTCAGCTTGAAGAGCCGCAATTTTCCCTTCCTGTTCCATTATTTTCCTGTCTCTACTGCAGATCCTACAATACCACTGGTGAGCCTCATTTATGTCCCTATTTCCCAAGCCACTACATTCGCCCCAATGAAAGAAACTACAGCACCCATCACACCACACGCCGGAACTAACGATCCTACGGCATGTCACACACTTCTCACTCATGGTAAAAACAGAAATCGTATAACTGATTTAAGTACTGACTAAAACGTAAACAAAGGACCCTAGAAACTATTCAAGCAGATATAAATAAATTGAAAGATTACTGAATAAAAACTGGTGATTACAAATAAGTTTAAGTCACTGTTTACTTACGATACGCGCGCTTGAAATTAAGCCTAAAATCCGTGCTATAGGCGCGAGAAGGAAAATAAACTTCTTACTCCGTTTAATCTTCTTTAACACTTCACTAACACTTCCACTAATGTAACAACACTTATATTATATTTATACCCTCAGGAAACGTTTACCTATAAGTTTAATTCACTGCTTACTTACGATTCGCACGCGTGAAATTAGGCCTAGGATTCGTGCTACAGGCGCGAGAAGAAAAATACGCTTCTTACCCCGTTTAATCTTGTTTTATACTTCACTAACACTCCTACTAATTTAACAACACTTAGATTATATTTATAACAACTGTAAACGTTTAAAAACAGCTTAATAACAACGTTTTTTTAATAATTATTTAATGCAGCAAATACTCGAAGAGTCCGCGTCGGCGCAGTGTTGCCTGATGAGCCCTACTAGCCCTACTAGCACCTGGCCAACTTTTTCCTCTTTATTGTTATCGTAATGTTTCTTATGCTCCTTTCCAGTTTTCTTTGTAATATTTGTTTGATGTCAAAGGCTGTTGTCTAACTTCCCTGCGATAAATATGTTCATTTGAAATCGAAACATGCAGAAATCATTCAGAAATCTTCTTTTTCTCTTCACTGTCTTCATGATCTGCCAACGATGGGATCTACAGGGTGATTGGTGAAGATATGAAAATATTTTAATATGTTATTCTGCAAGTAAAACTAAAGAAAAAAGTTCATATAAACATAAGTCCGCAAATATTTAGTTACGGAGTTACGGCTAATAAAAGATTTTGCCTGAAATTTAGCAACTTCGCTAATATGAAGCCATCGCAAAACAGAAAGAGGTTAAAGTAAAGCACGATTTCCATTTATTTTATTGTTATTGATTGGTGAATCTAATAAAACATGTCCCAGACGTGTATCTGCTGTATTTTTCCAGAACACCCAGAGAAGCAAAGAAGTAATTTCGTAAAATTTTTAATTTATTAACTACTTGGCCCAATATGTTTTTTTAAACTCCAGACAATTGCACAAAGTTTTCAACAGAAGTTGTACAGAAATTAATTTTGGAAAAATGATGGTAATAACGTTAACTGAAACTGTATGAATGTGCCACGTGACTTCATGTTAAACCGGAAAAAACAAAGCTCACTGTTAAGGAAGTTGTACAGTGTAAATACAATTTAAAGGTTAGGAAACGACTGAAACAACTCACTAACGGTTGTCAATAATGACATAAACGTTTTTACAGTCTTAATGGAAAGTGAACAAATTTCCTTTGTCACGGTTCAGGCGTGGAAGTGTCGTTGATGGGTTAGCAATCCAATCCTAGCGTGGAACAGGCGGCCACAGACATTACAGCTGATGGAAGGTGGAGGGCGTGGATGAGCCTGGAGGAGTTTACGTCTCCGGCGTTTGTCATTCTCCATTCTTCGACGTTCCAGCTCAAAGTTTTGAAGAGCATTTGAGGTAACTGATCGCCAGCGACTTCGATCTTTTGCTATTGTGGACCAGTTACTCGGATCGATGTTCAAGTTTTTCAGATTTTTCTTGTACTGATCCTTATAACGTTTGAGAGGGGCACCTCGTGGCCTTTTACCTGTGCTTACTTCGCTGCACAGCATTTGACGTGGAAGTCTGTCACTTTTCATCCGCTGGACATGTCCGACCCATCTGAGTTGATGCCCAATGATAAGAGCTACCATGCTATACATTTCTGCTTTCTCAAGAACAACCGTGTTGGATATGAAGGCATCCCATTTCAGGTTCATGATATATCTTAGCTTCTGTTTGTTGAAGCGTTCTAGTTTCTTCAGATCGCAGCAATATAACGTCCAGGTTTCGCAGCCATATGGCAGGGTGGAAATGACTACAGCTCTGTACACCATCAGTTTGGTGTACAGTGTTAGATCCTTATTCAGGAAGACACGCTTTGTAAGGCGTCCAAATGCTACATGGCAGCACGTAATCTATTCTCCACATCTTTTCCAGATGAGCAGTTCGATGACAGTTTGCTTCCTAGGAAGAGGAAATGGTCCACTTGTTCCAAGGGTGTATCATAAATGGATATGCTGAAATCAGGAACTGAGGCGCCAGGAGTTGGCTGCGCCATCACCTTTGTCTTTGGAATATTGATGGAGAGACCAAATCGTTCGTACGCCCTGCTGAAGGAATCAACTGACAGCTGCAACTCTGCAGGTGAATGAGCTGGAGAAGCGTTGTCATCAGCATACTGCAGCTCTGTCACACGAGTGGTACTGGTGAACCTTTTTGAATGGAGTCTGGACTGGTTGAATAATCCTCCATCGAACCTGTACTTTAGTTCTATTCCTGCATTGTTTATGGATGTCTCGTAAAGCATAGCTGCCAGATACAATTCAAATAATGTTGGTGCAAGAACGCATCCTTGTATAAGCCCACTTGTTATTGGGAATTCACCAGTTGTTTCATTCTGGCAGAGGACCTGTCCAGTCATATCATCGTGGAGATCTTCAATCAAGTCAACAAAATGTTCAGGGCAGCCGAAGCGTTTTAAGACCATTCGCATGGCTTCTCTGGGAACTGTATCAAAGGCCTTTTCTAGATCGTAGAAAACAAGTAGTAAAGGCTTTTGCTGTTCTCTGCACTTCTCCTGTTAGTTGTCGTGCACAGAAAATCATGTCAATTGTCCCTCTTTAAGGTCGAAACCCGTATTGAGACTCAGGTAGTATAGTCTCTGAAAGTGTCTGGAGGCGATTTAAAAGGATTCTTTTTTGCCAGTGACAGAGAGTAGAGATATTCCCCGGTAGTTACCACAGACGCTTCTGTCGCCCTTCTTGAAGATGGTGACAATTGTGGAGTTCTTCAAGTCAGCTGGTACCTTGCGGGTTTCCCACATTAATAGAATGAGTGAGAAGAGTCTAGTTTTTAGAGGAAAGCCGCCACCCTCAATAAGCTCCATCGCGATGCTGTCAGGTCCAGGAGCCTTCCCAGGTTTCACACTCTTGAGTGCCTTGCAAAATTCTTGAAAAGTTGGAGGATCAGCCATCCAGGGTTGTGGAGGGTACTGTGGGACATTTTTGAGAAAATCTCCAGCAGCAGTAGAAGGGCGGTTTAACAGTGAGCTGAAGTGCTCTTTCCAACGATTTAAGAAGTCCTGACTTTCAGTAAGAATGGTGGAGTTGTCAGCAGCTTTCAGTGTTCCTGATGAGGAGCGGATAGGTCCATACAGCTCTTTAATACCAGCGTAGAAGCCATGCAGGTTCCTTGCATCGGAAAGATTTTGGAGTTCTGTGGCTTTCTGTTGCCACCATTTGTTCCTGATTGACATTTCTGCTTGAGTTCTTGAAAGTGTGCTTTCTTTTCTGCGCAGGACGGATCTTGAGCAAGGGATAGGCAAGCATCCCGTTTTGCATTGATGATGGCTTGGATTTCTCCATGGTTGTCATCAAACCAGTCACTTCTTTTCCGTGCACTAAAACCAATAACATTCTCAACAGTTTCTTTGATGATGTTCTTTAATGTATTCCATTCTTGTTCAACATCATCTGTAGTTGCTGGAGCTTTGTTAAGTTGTTCAGACAGTATGTCTTGGAAGTGTGAGCGAACGTTTTTTTGTTCAGGTTGCTTATGTTGAATTTTCTGCGTGGTGAGTTTGAAAAGTGGGATAGTGGCTTGCGATACTTTGGTACTCTCAAACGGCTGCCTAAAAGTCTATGGTCAGTCCAGCACTCATCGATGTTTAGTGCTGCTTTTGTGATGAGAATGTCTTTCTTGTCACACTGTCGAGTAATAACGTAGTCTATAAGATGCCAATGTTTGGAGCGTGGGTGCATCCATGTGGTCTTATAGCGGTTAGGCAAGCGGAATTGGGTATTGGAGATGAAAAGCTCGTGCTCAGCACATAGACCAAGAAGTTACAACCCATTTGCATTGCAGTTTCCGACCCCTTGTTTACCAATGACGTCTCTCCAAAAACGGTTGTCCCATCCCACTCTGGCATTGAAATCACCAAGTAAAATTAATTTATCTTTAATGGGTATCTTAGAGAGAGTACTGTTCAGTTGGTGGTAGAACTGATTCTTTGTGTCTTCATCACTGTCTAAAGTGGGAGCATATGCGGAGACGAAGGTGATGAAACTGTCTGAACCAATGGGTACGCTAAGAGTCATCAGTCTTTCATTAATTGAGACAGGCGTAATTCGAAGATCTTTCACTATTCTCGTTTTTACGGAAAATCCTGCACCATGCATGCGTGGTTCTCCTGCATCCTTTCCCTTCCAGAAGATGGTGTACCCTGAACGTACCTCACTAATGTGTCCCTCACCTGAAAGTCTTGTCTCACTCAAGGCAGCTATGTCCATATCTAGCCGGGCTAGTTCTTGGGTGATAAGAGCGGTTCTTCTCTCTGGCCTGTAATTGTTCACGTCCAGGAGGGTCCTGACGTTCCATGTCCCTATTGTCATAATCATTTCATTGTCCTTTTGTTTACGTCCGCAATATAAGGAGTGACCTACTGGGTGCGGATTCCCAGCCCGGTTCAAGTGTGCCTTCTGATGTTTAGCCCACATTTTCTAGGGCCTTCCCCATTCAGGGTCGGCAGCGGTCATCCTAAATAGGCCTGCCCAGTCGCAGATGCAGGACCGGATTCCCGAGTAGTCACACGGGTTCTCAGGAAGGCGATCATCACACACCTGCCGCCAATGTGCAGGTCCAGACTAGAGATGGGCAAAACTGTTCTTTTCAGAGATCGGATCAGAACTGTTCACTCCCTGAAATGAACTAGCTCTTTTTCATGACTCACCACTCATTCACAACAGAAAATAAATGGAAGGCACATTGCCCCTTAAACTTTGTTTGCTCCAGTACTATACCTGTATTTTGATCTTATTTGATCCTATTTTGAAGTAACACAGATAATGAGTAAGAATTTTGTATTGTTTATTGAAATTTCCATGGTATGACAAAGTTTTTGATTATTGATTTATTTTGCACTATCGTGGTTTTTTGGGTGATTGGAAAATGTTGTAACTTGAGATTTACATTAACAATATATTTGGCTATAATGTATTAAAATTTCATTAACCTCGTACAAATACATCGCAAGCCATATATTTTTAACGTGAATATTTCCTTCCAAAGACGCCTAAAATCGCAAAATCCGTACTACAATAAGAAAAAAATATATAAATTTGACTGTAAGACCAAAGTGCTGCATATAGCCTTCTGCAGAATAAAACAAGGAAAAACTGGTGTATCACTTTTGCTACACGTTTATTGGTTCGCACGTAGTTAAAGTGTAAATTCGAGTGACCATAATAAAAAATCCAATAGTAAGAGGAGCCATCAGGAACCTAATCTGATCAGTTTAAACAAATAAAAATAAAATAAAAACAAATGATGTATACATAACATAATTATGTAATATACATAACGGTATTACTACGAAGAACAATATCCAGTAGAGACGAACTCCGATGCAGAGGCGCTGAGTCAAGCAGGTCGAGCCGCGAGCTGTATTACTGCGCGAGCTAAGACCGCAGAGACCAGAGTGACACCTGAGTTGCTTTGCTCAACGCTCTGGCTAGAGTCGAGAACGGTGGGGTGAGCGTTGAGCGGGCAAGTTCCGAGGGTGGGGGGAGCGGTGAACAGCCACCACTCACCCGCTCGGAGACAAATCGTCCGTTCTCTTGCGAACAGGTTGTTGCAAGTAGTTCTTATGTTCTCCGCTAGGAGGCTCTCTGTCCTGTTGCTCGCGTCAACTGCCCAGAGGGCAGGACGTGCGACTGAAACGATCGCTGATGGAGTGCGATGCTAAGTTAAGGTGCGCCAGACACTGCACGCGGCAGACGAAGCACAGAGACGGCACGGCATGTGTGAAACACAAAATCCAATGGGGCACTGCACAATGCAGGCAGCCAAGGCAGAAGCAGGCTAGAGGCCGGCGCTGGCTGTGTTGTGTGGCGTGCAGTGTGCTCTGACCAGCAGAGACCCCACTGGTCTGCTCCGACTCTCTCTCTCTCTCTCTCTCTCTCTCTCTCTCTCTCTGCTGTGGGAAACGTTTGGAGCTACCGTTCTTTTTTTTCTGAATCACTGATTGTTCACTCCTTTGAAAGATTCAACTCTATGAATTAGTTCACGAGCGGATCCCCCCATCTCTAGTCCAGACTAGTAGCTTCCAGCCTCACTCGGAGCCTGCTACCATCGTCCTTATCCCATCGCCGTTGGTCTTTAGAGAAAACGATAGGAGAAATTGCCATTTGCGTGAATTTGTTTAAGGTGGATTACAGCTTGCGAGGAAGTGACCCACACACTATGATTCCGGAACAATTCATCACGGCACATATGTATGTGACATGTGACTTCAGGTACCAGAACTGCAACGAACTGCCGCGAGCTCAGTGATGACTGAGTGGCGCCTTTACAGCCAGTTCGTCTCGCATGACCTCTTCCGCCTCCACGATCGTTGAGAACCTGGGATGTGAGATTCTTCTTACGCTCGCTTCGCCGTTGGGTAGAAGGGTAGATAATAGATACTAGAGAGGAAAGTGAAAGACACCCTTGGGCCTCGGAAACGGAATACCGTTGGGGTCGAAGAAACCAAGAGTTGGCCAAGAGACGCCGGATAGGAAAGGAAACAGCTTCTCTGGACGTTCTGGAAAACTACTGCAGATACTCGTCTGGGACATGTTTTATTAGATTCACCAGACCAATAACAACAAAGTAATAGAAATCGTGCTTTACTTTAACCTCTTACAGTTTTGCGATGGCTTCATATTAGCAAAGTTGCTATTTTTGCTTTAGTTTTACTTGTAGAATAACATATCAAAATATTTGCATATCTTCGTGGATCACACTGTATTCATAATTTCACGTGTACATCTACATCTAAAGCCCTACTTTCCAAACCACTATGAAGTTCGTGGAAGAGGATAATTTGCACTGTACCATGTATTAGGGTTTCTTCATTTTCCATTCGCGTATTGAGAGTGTGAACAATGACTGTTTAAATGTCTCTTCGCGCGCTGTAATCGGTCTAATCCTGGCTTTACGTTCTGTACGGCTCCGATACGCAGAATGCTGTAGTATATTCTAAATTTGTCTCTCAATAACCGTTTTTGAAACTTTATAAAGTAGACTTTCAGGGATAGCGTCTACCGATTAGTTGATATTGTAGCTGTAGGATAGTACACCTTTGAGTTTCTTGAAGGGCATGAATTTACATTTATCAATTTTTAAAGCAAGTTTTAGTTCATTGCACCACTTGTAAACCTTATCAATATCTGACTGAATATTTTTGCAACTTTTTCAGATATTAGTTGGTTGTAGGCAACTAAATCATCTCCAAAATGTCTGAAGTTCCTATTCATATCATTTGTCAAGTCACTAATACACAATATGAAAAACGAAAGTCCTAGCTCACTTTCCTAAGGCATACCAAAAGCTACCTAAAAATCTGTCGATTACTCTCCGTGAAATATAACCTATTACATCCTACCTATCAACAAGCCTTCAATACAGTCAAAAATTTCATTGGATCTACTTTCACTAATATGCGTTGGTTTATTACTGAGTGGCACACTTTTTCGAAAAAAAAAGAGATACTGCATCTACCTGACTGCCTTCATTCCGTTCGAGGTACGGATACATATCCCCCACAGCTATGCTGTGTTTTTGTAAAATCTCTGTGGATAGTCAATTAGTCGAGAGGGGATCTTTGAAATGGCTCTGAGCACTATGGGACTTAACTTCTGAGGTCATCAGCCCCTAGAACTTAGAACTACTTAAACCTAACTAACCTAAGGACATCACACACATCCATGCCCGAGGCAGGATTCGAAGATGCGACCGTAGCGGACGCGCGGTTCCAGACTGTAGCGCCCAGAACCGCTCGTCCACTACGGCCGGCGAGAGGATCATTGACTTCCCGCTCATTCCACACTTAGACATTGTTGTTAATTACTAAAATAAAATTTTACTTGTAATTATCTCGACGTAGGAATAAAACATAGCATTAAAATAATATTTAAAAAACGGATAAGGGTGAGTAGACTCGTGCACCGAGGGTTCCGTACTAACTTAATTAAGAGTAAATGTACCAAAGAGTGCGCACACCCCAAGAAAACGCAGTTTGTGTTCCTGAGAGTTGGCTAAACTGATCAGAGATCGCCAATGATATGTTCAGAGTGGCAGCAGAAACATCTCGTAGAAGTTGTGTGAAGAAATCCCGATTTCCAAAGTGAAACAGGTAAGGATCACTTTTCAGCTTTCTTGATGTAATTCTGGTACTGCGTTACATAAGTTTTTCACATATGACTGCATTTTGAAAGGCTGGCTTTCAGTCTACCATACTGCATCTACATGTTTTGCAAATATGACATGTGCTGCCAACTGTTGACGTTGCTTGGAATCATTGCTACTGTAAGAAAGAGTGTGCATATAATGGACTTTGAAGAGTGCGTGGGTACTCTTTAGGGCATAACTGTAAATTTGTACTATCTTGCGGTGCTGTGGAGTCTGAAGGATAGATCTTGTGTCAGAATGACTTCAAATTATGTACGAAAATCGGATAGGAAGCTCATCTTTGAAATGTGAGCTCCTCAAAGATGCATCCGAAGGAACTCTCCCCACGATCTCGGACAATGGTTTCACAAACTCTGATCTGTTCTTCGATTGGCTACGGCACTTCGGTGACTATGCCTTACCAACTCTTGATACGCGACAATCACATATCACATTGCAATCTTCAAGCTGTTCTGTATTGTCGAGACCATCACATAACTTTGTTATCCCTATCACTACAGGCTAGTCATAAACTTCTGCCCCCAGACCTCAGATTCTTTCAAACCATTGAAGACTGCTTACGCAGATGAAGTTGACAAATGGATTCATAACCACCCAGGGACTGCAATTACGCTAGTGCCATCTGCCTGGTATTTTGTAATACCTATGAACGAGGTACCACTATGCAGAAGGCGAAGCATTCCTTCCATGCAACGGGTATACACCCATTTAACCCAAATGTATTATCAGAAGAGAAGCTTCTTCCGTCTAATGTAACTGATCGAGCTCAGAAAGATCTAATCCAGGATTCTGGAGGAACAGAAAAACTTTCATCCCAAGAGGCCGATTTAAACAAAAATTTCAATTGTGATCCAAGTAGAAAGTCTCCATTTGTGGGAAGTGAGAATACAGCAGAAACAGTAGTGTTTCCAGCACAAATCTTGCATTCACCAAATGCTAAGGAAACAATAAAAAGGAAGCGCAAACAAGACGAGCAGAGATCATGACATCCTCTCCACATAAAAGTACCAACAGAAAGCACGTACCGTCTTATAGACCTAATACCGGGCAGGCAACTTGTTCCGTAAAGAACATTGTTTGTGAGGAGGCATCTCGCTACTGACGAAACAGGCAGTCTGAAGCTGAAGAGATAGAAGACAGGTCAGGTACTATCTGCCCAGAGTGTAACGAGCAGTATGAGGAGCCACTTCTAGAGGAAGGGGTCCTGTGCATTAAGTGTGAGACATGGTGGCATGAACAGTGCTCTTCTTTCATGACGGTATTGCGTTCATTTCTGACACTTGCTAAATGCGTGCTCTTTGGGCGTGTTTTGCGTACTCTTTAAGCACAGGTGAACGAAAAAGTGCGCATGCCTCATTTTTGTATTTTTGAAAAGTTCAATGAAAGTTTTACCTCTCTGCTGCTATTGTTTTCTGAATATGTAGATATTGTGCTAATAAATATAAAGCGCTAATAAATAGAAATACAAAAAGATTTTGTTTTCCTTTTGATACTAACCTAGATATTCAAAGTTATCCTTAACTGCGCACTCTTAGGTATGCCTCCCCTACGATAATGCATAGGGTGGTCAGAAACAGTATGAAAAGCTTGTAACCGTGTAGTAGGAGATGTTATGCTGAAAAATAATTGTACAGGAAAAAAATCGATACGTAGAGCTACATTCGAGTTACGTAGCTTTGAAGTTAGCCCATCATGTCAACGCGCGTGCAAATCTAAGCAGCCTGCCAGAAACAGTGTCGCCAGGCTTGTTCATCGTTTCGTTTCCTCAAACCGAACAAATGTAGCTTTTACCCACCTAGTTTAAATTTATCACTTCCTGAAAAGGCACATTTTAAATGATTATGAGTTATTGAATAAGTGGAAACTCACGGACCCACAAATGCCTGTGCATTACCGCATACCAGCGAGAGCAGGTGCTTGAATTTGTGCGCGTAACGACCTGATTGGCTAACTTCAGTGCTAAATAACTCGGAAACGGCGCAAGGAGGCTCTGGCAGAGGAGGAGGACAATCGGAGACGGCAAGTACAATCGAAAAGTAACGTTTTTCAGAGTTGGCATGTTCTTTGTAGACTTTGATGCACAATTCTGCGTTGAAGAACAAAGAATAAATACATTGAGTTTAAATTTTCAAAAAAAAAAAAATAATCTGGGCTTGACAATTCGATTTCACGATCGAGTGCAGAGTGAATGTGGAATGGTGAATTGTAGCTGAAGGCGAGTAAGTTAGCTTCAATACTGACCAGTTAGTTTACAGTACCTCATTATTTTTGAGCTCAGGGTATGTTGTGTTGTTGTTTTGTTGTGGTCTTCAGTCCTGAGACTGGTTTGATGCAGCTCTTCATGCTACAATATCCTGTGCAAGCTTCTTCATCTCCCAGTACATACTGCAACCTACATCCTTCTGAATCTGCTTAGTGTATTCATCTCTTGGTCTCCCTCTACGATTTTTACCCTCCACGCTGCCCCCCAATACTAAATTGGTGATCCCTTGATGTCTCAGAATACGTACTACCAACCGGTCCCTTCTTCTTGTCAAGTTGTGGCACAAACTCCTCTTCTCCCCAATTCTATTCAATACCTCCCCATTAGTTATGTGATCTACCCACCTAATCTTCAGCATTCTTCTGTAGAACCACATTTCGAAAGCTACTATTATCTTCTTGTCCAAACTATTTATCGTCCCTGTTTCACTTCCATACATGGTTACACTCCATACAAATACTTTCAGAAACGACTTCCTGACACTTAAATCAATACTCGATGTTAAATTTTTCTTCTTCAGAAACGCTTTCCTTGCCATTGCCAGTCTACATTTTATATCTTCTCTACTTCGACCATCATAAGTTGTTTTGCTCCCCAAATAGCAAAACTCCTTTACTAACTTAAGTGTCTCATTCCCCAATCTGATTCCCTCAGCATCACCCGACTTAATATGACTACATTAGATTATCCTTGTTTTGCTTTTGTTGATGTTCATCTTATATCCTCCTTTCAAGACACTATCCATTCCGTTCAACTGCTCTTCCAAGTTCTTTGCTGTCTCTGACAGAATTACAATGTCATCGGCGAACCTCAAAGTTTTTATTTTTCCTCCATGGATTTTAATACCTACTCCGTATTTTTCTTTTGTTTCCTTTACTGCTTGCTCAATATACAGATTGAATAACATCGGGGAGAGGCTACAACCCTGTCTCACTCCCTTCCCAACCACTGCTTCCCTTTCATGTCCCTCGACTCTTATAACTGCCATCTGGTTTCTGTACAAATTATAAATAGCCTTTTGCTGCCTGTATTTCACCCCTGCCATCTTCAGAATTTGAAAGAGAGTGTTCCAGTCAACATTGTCAAAATCTTTCTTTAAGTCTACAAATGCTAGAAACGTAGGTTTGCCTTTACTTAATCTAGCTTCTAAGATAATTCGTAGGGTCAGTATTGTCTCACGTGTTCCTGTATTTCTCCGGAATCCAAACTGATCTTCCCCGAGGTCGGCTTCTGCCAGTTTTTCCATTCGTCTGTAAAGAATACGCGTTAGTATTTTGCATCCGTGACTTATTAAACTGATTGTTCGGTAATTTTCAGATCTGTCAGCACCTGCTTTCTTTGGGATTCTAAAACAGATGGATGTCAACTACATTGGAGAGTAGCTTTTTGGATAAACTCTGTTGACCTTTTCCCGAATATTGTGACCCGGGTTTCTTCCAAACACTGGGAAGAACTTCTAGTTTAAGGGGTCTACGATAAATTATTCTTAAAAGAAGGGCTAATATAGACGATAATTTGGTGTAGAACCTGACAGCGATTACGTCGATTCTTATGGAAAAAAGGAGAAATCAAGTGGGGGAGTTATTTCGTTCAGTACAGGGCTGAATCAACACCGCACGGGGGCTGTACCAGTACTGGACTTCGGGGCCCTTCTTCAACAATACAAACTTTTTTATTTTTTATAAGGGTTCCGCACCTCAGCCGACAAAAACGGAACTCCTACGGATCACTTAGTTCTCTCTCTCTCTCTCTCTCTCTCTCTCTCTCTCTCTGTGTGTGTATGTGTGTGTGCGCGCGTGTGTGTGTGTGTGTGTGTGTGTGTGTGTGTGTCGATTCGAATGTTAAGAACCCTTTTTCACATGAACAAGTAGATATATGAAGTTGAAATTTATGGCACACACTGACGTCTATGGTTCCTTAGCAAGGTAAAACATTTAAGATTCTAAGTCAATGCAGTTAAAATATATGGATTTTTGTGTCTCATATTTCGACAATCGGAAACTCACTCAGCAAAATCTATAGCGTAATTCCTGTTGACCTAAAGTCATGATATTTGGTATGGTTCAAATGGCTTTGAGCACTATGGGACTTAACTTCTGAGGTCATCAGTCCCCTAGAACTCAGAACTACTTAAACTTAATTAACCTAAGGACATTACACACATCCATGCGCAAGGCAGGATTCGAACCTGCGACCGTAGCGGTCGCGCGGTTCCAGACTGTAGCGCCTAGAACCGCTAGGCCACCCCGGCCGGCGATATTTGGTATGAAGCAAGTTTTCACAGTACAAGTAAGATAAAAAGATCGGAAAGACTATCCGTCTGTTAAGATACCTTCTTATCAGGAACGTATCTAGTTGAAATTTATGTCACATATTAAAATCTACGGTTCATTGGCGGTGTAAAAAAATTTAAGCTTCTGCGTCAATGCAGTCAAAAGAACCAGCCATTTGTGTCAAGTACTTGGATATTTTGCGAGAATAGACATTAATAACGGGCAAACATCATCGAAATTCTCGGTTCCTGGGATGGGTAAGCTACCACAGGGTGGTCAGAAACAATCTGAAAAGCTTGTATGGGTGCTGCTCGGGAGACTGTGCTGAGAAATAATCGCGAAGAAAAAAATTCGATACATTGCGCCGTTTCCGAGTTAATTAGCACTGAAGTTAACCAATCAGGTCACTGCGCGCACAAATTCAAGCACCTGCTCGCTCTGAATGTGGCAATGCACAGACATCTGTCGGTCCGTGAGTCATCACTTTTTAAAATTCTCATTACCATTTCAAATGTGCCGTTTAAGGAGGTAGTAAATTCAAACTAGGTGAGTAAATGCTGCGTTTGGTCGGTGTGAGGAAACGAAACGAAGAACAAGTTTGGCGACACTGCTTCTGGCAGGCTGCTTGAATTTTGCACGCGCGACATGACGGGAAAACTTCAAAGCTACGTAACTCGAATGCAGCTCAACGTATTGAGTTTTTTGCTTAACTGTCAATTCTCAGCACAACATTCCCTGCCACACTCTCACAACCTTTTCGTACTGTTTCTGACCATCCTGTATACAAACATGATTAAGTTTGTACGGAACCCTAACTTGATTTACTGACCATCATCTGAGCAACGTAACCAACATTACTCAAGACACTAAAACTACCGATCACAGTTTATTACTTTAGCTCCATTTAGATACCAAGGAAAAATCATAAAATTGAAATAAAACTTCTGGACCACACACACTGAAACTGACCAAGTGTCCAGGCCATTCTCATTCTTGTTAAACAATGTGGGAAGAGTACAGAATCCCTAGTTACATACACTACTGGCCATTAAAATTGCTACACCAAGGAGAAATGCAGATGATAAACGGGTATTCATTGGACAAATATATTATACTAGAACTGACATGTGATCATATTTTCACTCAATTTGGGTGGATAGACCCTGAGAAATCAGTATCCAGAATAACCACCTCTGGCCGCAATAACGGTCTTGATACGCCTGAGCATTGAGTCAAACAGAGCTTCGATGGCGTGTACAGGTACAACTGCCCATGTAGCTTCAACACGATACCACAGTTCATCACGATCAGTGACTGGCGTACTGTGACGAGCCAGTTGCTCGGCCACCATTGACCAGACGTTTCGCAGTTGTTGAGAGACCTGGAGAACGTGCTGGCCAGCGCAGCAGTCGAACATTTTCTGTGTCCAGAAAGGCCCGTACAGGACCTGCAACATGCGGTCGTGCATTATCCTGCTGAAATGTAGCGTTTTGCAGGGATCGAATGAAGGGTAGAGCCACGGGTCGTAACACATCTGTAATGTAACGTCCACTGTTCAAAGTGCTGTCAATGCGAACAAGAGGTGACCGAGACGTGTAACCAATGGCACCCCATACCATCACGCCGGGTGATACGCCAGTATGGCGATGACGAATACACGCTTCCAATATGCGTTCACCCCGATGTCGCCAAACACGGATGCGACCATCACGATGCTGTAAACAGAACCTGGATTCATATGAAAAAATGGCATTTTACCATTCGTGCACCCAGGTTCGTCGTTGAGTACACCATCGCAGGCGCTCCTGTCTGTGACGCAGCGTCAAGGGTAACCGCAGCCACGGTCTCCGAGCTGATAGTCCATGCTGCTGCAAACATCGCAGAACTGATCGTGCAGGTGGTTGTTGTCTTGTAAACGTCCCCATCTGTTGACTCAGGGATCGAGACGTGGCTGCATGATCCGTTACAGCCATGCGGATAAGATGCCTGTCATCTCGACTGCTAGTGATACGAGGCCGTTGGGATCCAGCACTGCGTTCCGTATTACCCTCCTGAACCCACCGATTCCATATTCTGCTAGCAGTCGTATTGAATCTAGACCAACGCGAGCAGCAATGTCGAGGTAAGATAAACCGCAATCGCGATAGACTACAATCCGACCTTTATCAAGGTCAGAAACGTGACGGTACGCATTTCTCCTCCTTACACGAGACATCACAACAACGTTTCACCAGGCAACGCTGGTCAACTGCTGTTTGTGTATGAGAAATCGGTTGGAAACTTTTCTCATGTCAGCACGTTGTAAGTGTCGTCACCGGCGCCAACCTTGTGTGAATGCTCTGAAAAGCTAATCATTTGCATATCACAGCATCTTCTTCCTGTCGGTTAAATTTCGCGTGTGTAGCACGTCATCTTCGTGGTTTAGCAATTTTAATGACCAGTAGTGTATTTTCTACATAAGTTGAATTTCCACATAGCAGAACTGACGTCTTCGCCTTATGACTTGTGCCAGCTGGCTCGAATCTGATTGTAAATTTCCACAGCCCACGTTAAAAAGTAAAACGTGTTGTGTTGTGAACTTGTAAATTTTAGACGTGTGGATAGAACACAGTTTGGCGACCCAATCCCCAATCTATGTTAAGCTTGAGGCATATTGACACTGGCCATAAAAAAGGCCAAAAATGCAGCCTCCACATTGCCAGCCAGAAGAACTGCAGCAGTATGTTCAGCGACATTCAGGCCACTGTTTGTGACAGAACGTTCCCTCGGCAGAAATGTTTACACTGACTACGATATTGGCGGGAAACGGTAGAAAGCGAGCGAGTGGTATTCAGTTGCAGCTCTCCTGCTTTTACATTCTACAAAGGAAAAACTTAGCAAGAAAAAGAGAAACTGGACATTGTGTATGCGTTGTTTTTTTAAGTCCCGTAAGCGAATTGTTTTCGCTACTTCACCACATGAACTGATGCCGAGTACATACCTCTTCCAGAATTCTAAAACACGATTTTGAAATAAAAGCCTGTTTATATAGCTATTCTTCCGCGGCAAGAATATAAATATTTGTTCCTTAAGCTGAAGCCACTTTTTAATGCTGCAATATAATATATGTGCCTCACACCCATTTCTTGTTTTATGTTAAGTTGGTGCATAAGTTCGTAGCGTTTTTGTGTCGCATGTTGGTGTTCCTGTTGCTTATGGGATCATTATCGACTGCTTTTTTTTTTCATTTGTAGTTCACTGTTGCTATTTGAGTTTGCTTATTGTCGTTTTGTCATTTGGCGATACAAATAATGGTTCAAATGGCTCTGAGCACTGTGGGACTCAACTGCTGAGGTCATCAGTCCCCTAGAACTTAGAACTAGTTAAACCTAACTAACCTAAGGACATCACAAACATCCATGCCCGAGGCAGGAATCGAACCTAAGACGGGGGGAGCCGCACGGACCGTGACAAGACGCCCTTAGACTGCGCGGCTACACCGCGCGGCCTTGCTATTAGATAGAGCACGGCAAGAAAATGGTTTTCTTGCTTTAAGGTGGACCATTTTGACATTAGTAACTCACCAAGATCAAAAAGACCTTCAGGGTTTGATGTTCGTTTAAACGCATTAATCCACAATGATCCACGTTAGTGTACGCGAGAACACGTATTATGTTCGAGTATAATGACTTTTCTGAAGACTATAAATCTACTCTGTAGGAATCAGCATGAGTTTCGAAAAACACGATCGTGTGAAACCCAGCTCGCGCTATTCGTCCACGAGACTCAGAGGGCCATAGATACGGGTTTCCAGGTAGATGCCGTGTTTCTTGACTTCCGCAAGGCGTTCGATACAGTTCCCCACAGTCGTTTAATGAACAAAGTAAGAGCATATGGACTATCAGACCAATTGTGTGATTGGATTGAAGAGTTCCTAGATAACAGAACGCAACATGTCATTCTCAATGGAGAGAAGTCTTCCGAAGTAAGAGTGAGTTCAGGTGTGCCGTAGGGGAGTGTCGTAGGACCGTTGCTATTCACAATATACATAAATGACCTTGTGGATAACAACGGAAGTTCACTGAAGCTTTCTGCGGATGATGCTATAGTATATCGAGAGGTTGTAACAATGGAAAATTGTACTGAAATGCAGGAGGATCTACAACGAATTGACATATGCTGCAGGGAATGGCAATTGAATCTCAATGTAGACAAGTGTAATGTGCTGCGAATACATAGAAAGAAAGATCCTTTATCATTTAGCTACAATATAGCAGGTCAGCAACTGGAAGCAGTTAATTCAAATGGCTCAAATGGCTCTGAGCACTATGCGACTTAACTGCTGAGGTCATCAGTCGCCTAGAACTTAGAACTAATTAAACCTAACTAACCTAAGGACATCACACACATCAATGCCCGAGGATCGGGCTCGGCTCCAGACTGTAGCGCCCAGAACCGCACGGCCACTCCGGCCGGCGCAGTTAATTGCATAAATTATCTGGGAGTAGGCATTAGGAGCGATTTAAAATGGAATGATCATATAAAGTTGATTGTCGGTAAAGCAGATGCCAGACTGAGATTCATTGGAAGAATCCTAATGAAATGCAATGCGAAAAACAAAGGAAGTAGATTACAGTACACTTGTTCGGTCACTGCTTGAATATTGCTCACCAGTGTTGGATCCGTACCAGACGGGATTGATAGAAGGGATAGAGAAGATCCAACGGAGAGCAGCGCGCTTCGTTACAGGATCATTTAGTAATGGCGAAAGCGTTACGGAGATGATAGATAAACTCCAGTGGAAGACTCTGCGGGAGAGACGCTCAGTAGCTCGGTACGGGCTTTTGTTGAAGTTTCGAGAACATACCTTCACCGAGGAGTCAAGCAGTATATTGGTCCCTCCTACGTATATCTCACGAAGAGACCATGAGGATTAAATCAGAGAGATTAGAGCCCACACAGAGGCATACCGACAATCTTTCTTTCCACGAACAATACGAGACTGGAATAGAGGGGAGAGCCGATAGAGGTACTCGTGGTACCCTCCGCCACACACCGTCAGGTGGCTTGCGGAGTATGGATGTAGATGTAGAACTGGCAAATGTAAGGAACTGTGATCATTTCACCATCATACGACATTTGCATGCAATGCGGAAGGTTCATAAATCGGGTGTATGTGTACCACATAACCAAAATCATAAAAATCAGTGGGTAGCCATATGTGCATCTCTGCTTGTTCGTCATCAGTTGGCTCGTGAACAACGGCGACCATTCCTATCCTGTATCACTACTGGTGACGAGAAATTGTGTCTTTTATGCAAACATAATGAAAACAAACTGATGGTTGAAACCAAACAACGCGGCAACTCTCCACACAAACACCCGCGTGCATCCACAAAAGCCGCGAGGGGTAGCCGCGTCGTAGAGGCGCCTTGCCACGGTTCGCGCAGCTCACCGCGTCGGAGGTTCAAGTCCTCCATCGGTCATGGGTGTGTGTGTGTGTTGTCCTTAGCGTAAGTTAAATTAAGTTAGAAAAACTAGGCACGGATTACCTCAGCAGTTTGGACACATAGAAACTTACCACAAAATTCCAAAGGCACCCACAAAAGATAATGTTATGCATCTAGTGGAATGGCAACGGTGTGGCGTACTACCATTGGCTTCCCCGAGGTGTAACTATCACTGCTGACATTATCAGCAACTGAGACGTCTTGCTGATGCAGTCCTAGAACACCGACCGGGAGGACTGCGTGAAGCGATGCTACTCCACGACAAGGCACGCTCGCATTCTGTTAGACTAACGAAAAACATTACGCAAGAGTTGGGTTGAGAAGTAATTCCGCAGCCACCTTATTCACCCGATCTTGTGCCCTCAGATTTTCACCTTTTCCGCTCTCTATCTAACAACCTTCAAGGAACTTCCTTTCCGAATGAAAATGCGCTGCGAACTATACGAGTTCTTCGCCTCAAAACAACGTGATTTCTAAAGTCGCGGAATCCAAAAGTTATCCCAGTGTTGGCCTACTGCTGTAAATAGTAGAGGGTAATATATTACAAATGAGTACAGTCTCTGTTATGTGTATCTGTCGTGTTTATTTAACTTCTGGAAACACGCTACGAACTTATGCACCAAACCAATATTAAAGATATCTCCTAGGGGCATGTTTTGGAAAGTACAGTTTTAGATTCGGCACACTATAAATCTTTTCTTTTTTTTTCTTTTTTTTTACATGCATAAAGTGTTACTTAGTCTGCCTGGCTAATTCTGCATTGTCTCTCATCTCATCATATGTTAGCGAGCTAACGTCTACTACAAGTGCCATTTTTTTATATATATACTGTATTGTAAGTATGCCCTCTGACCCATGACCAGATGAGAAAAACAAAGATTTGACCGAGACAGACAAACAACTGTGATTATAACTGTCCGTCTTGATCGCTATTTATATCTCTAAATTATACCTTTTAATGCCTTTCCGCCAAAGCTATCACCAAAATTCAGATTTAAAATCTAGATACACTGTTCTTGTCCCGGAAAGACAATAAGAGTGCGGTAAGGGTAAGCAGAAAAATGTTATGCTGGCTGCCCTCCGTGATGTTACCCACGGTTAAACAGTTATTTGTATAGAAATTTTAGTACCGAATCTCACTGTACATGCCTATGCGCCATCACTAAAGTTTTCTGTTGGAGGTATTGAGGTGCGAGGCACTTGCGGCGCAGCAAGCCGTGCGACATCGTAAAAAGAAAAACGATAGGGGAAACTGATAGACTCATAACTCACGGGAATGATCATGATTGCCTTGGTGTGCATGGAGAGCCAGAAATCTACTGTAATTCGTTGACCATGCCTCGAACAGTGATTTTTTTCCGAATAAAAGGTAGCGTGTATATTAATTCAGGATATAGGCTCTGTCTATTCGGATATAGGCTATCATCCAAATCCGTCCATCTACTTCAGCGTGAAGAAGTACCAAACACTAAATCGACGAAGAACGAAAATATGCAGTTTTTAGTTCGGTGCAGCGCAAATTTTATATCTGTACGTATGACAACGTCATCTGCCCCTCATGTGTGTGCCTGTTACCAACTGATACGCTCGCGTATCATAATCAAATCCAGCCTCACTAAAAGCCTACGGCGGTCTACAACTAAAGGCAAGACGTCTCTCCGTCGTATGTCATTTAAATGACACGGTCGTTGTGAGCCTTCAAGCGTCTCAGAAGCTACGAGTTTATATCCCTGACGTGCAACGGCTACAATGCAATGGGCGTGTATTGAAGTAAGGATTAAACACTTTGAGGATCGTATAAACAATGTATTCATTACGTTGAATCGTGTTGTGCAGGACATATTAAACAATAAAAGAGTTTTCACAATTATGATACAGTTCAAAAATCAAAGAGTAAATAGCTTTTTCTAAGAGTAATTATTGCTTCGCAATTCGTGTTATATGTTTCAGGTCAATAAATATATTGTACAACACACTTTTGAAAGAAGCGTTTGGTAAATGTACTAAAGAGCGCGCAGTCCCAAAGAGAGCGCAGCTTATGTTCCTGGATGTTGACTAAACGGATCAGCGCGCCATTGACGCAGTTGTATTCGTGTAGTATCTGAAACGTCTCGTAGAATTTGTGTGAAGAAATTCTGTGTTTCCGGTGTGAAACAGGTAAGAATCAGCTTTCTTAATGTAGTTCTGGTACTATGTTGCATACGTCATAAACAGAACATGTGGTGTCACCGCCAGACACCACACTTGCTAGGTGGTAGCTTAAATCGGCCGCGGTCCATTTAGTACATGTCGGACCCGCGTGTCGCCACTGTGTGATCGCAGACCTAGCGCCACCACAAGGCAGGTCTCGTGATACGGACGAGCACTCGCCCCAGTTGTACGACGACATTGCTAGCGACAATACGGACGATGCCTTCCTCTCATGTGCCGAGAGACAGTTAGAATAGCCTTCTGCTAAGTCCATGGCTACGACCTAGCAAGGCGCCATTAGCCTTACATAGTTTGAGAATTATAGTATAAATGTCTCAAGAAGAACGCTGTAGTCATCAACTAATAAAGTTAAGTATAAAGCAGCTACGTACTTTTCTTGCTACCATTCAATAGTTATCCTGTTCCAGAATTCACGCCCGTCTGCGTTAGATAGCGTGCCTATCGGCCCCCTCAAAATAAGTGTCGGCACTTGTGTCGACACATCAGAACACACGAGCAATAGCCTTCAGTTCCTGATTGCATTTTGAAAGGACGGCTTGCAATCTGCGTTTTGCAAATGCGACGTGTGCTGCTATCTATTGACTTCATTTGGAATCATTATTTCTGTACTAACAAGGGAACCTCCCCATCGCACCACTCTCAGATTTAGTTATAAGTTGGCACAGTGGATAGGCCTTGAAAAATTGAACACAGATCAATCGAGAAAACCGGAAGAAGTTGTGTCGAACTATGAAAAAAATAAGCAAAATATACAAACTGAGTAGTCCATGCGCAAGATAGGCCACATCAAGCTGTGTGTGAGTTTAGGAGCGCCGTGGTCCCGTGGTTAGCGTAAGAAGCTGAGGAACGAGAGGTCCTGGATTCAAGTTTTCCCTCGAGTGAAGAGTTTAATTTTTTATTTTCAGACAGTCATGATCTGTCCGTCCGTCCGTCCGATGCGAGGTAACTGCGCCGTGGTATGGGGACGCTGCACCTAAACAAACATCGAAACAAAACATATGTTTTGACAGGGCACAGGGAAAACTGTGCGACTGTGAAACTGTTGCATTCATTTGCTGCAGTTTGTGACGAACTCTTATGTTTTCATCACTTTTTTGGGAGTGATTATCACATTCACAAGAAAACCTAAATAGGGCAAGGTAGAAGCTTTTTACCCATTCGCCAAGTTTGGTGGGTCGACAACATATTCCTGTCATGTGACGCACATGCCGTCACCAGTGTCGTATAGAATATATCAGACCTGAAGACGTGTTTTCCTGTGGAGGAATCGGTTGACCTATGACCTTGCGATCAAATGTTTTCGGTTCCCATTGGAGAGGCACGTCCTTTAGTCTACTAATCGCACGGTCTTGCGGTGCTGTCGCAAAACAGACACTAAACTTGTTACAGTGAACAGAGACGTCAGTGAACGAACGGACAGATCATAACTTTGCGAAAATAAAGAAAGTAAACTTTCCACTCGAAGGAAGACTTGAACCAAGGACCTCTCGTTCCGTAGCTGCTCTCGCTAACCACGGGACCACGGCGCTCCTCTGTACACATTCTCCTTGATGTTGCCTATCTTGCGCATGGACTACTCAGTTTGTATATTTTACTAATTTTTTTAATAGTTCGACACAACTTCTTCCTGTTTTCTCGAGTGATCTGTGTTCAGTTTTTCAAGGCCTATCCACTGTGCCAAATTATAACTAAATCTGAAGGGGGTGCGATGGGGAGGTTCCCTTGTAAGTAGCGCGCATATAACGTCCCCAACGAGTGCGTACTACTACTTTAGGATTGATTGGTTGATTTGCGGGAAACGCTCAAACAGCGAGGTCATCGATCCCATCAGATTAGGGAAAGATGGGGAAAGAAATTGGTCGTGCCCTTCAAAGGAACCATCCCAACATTTGCCTGAAGCGATTTTGGAGGAGGAGGAGATTAGTGTTTAACATCCCGTCGAGCGATTTTGGGAAATCATGAGAAATCTAAATCGCGATTACCGGACGCGGGTTTGAACTGTAGGCCTACACCTCCCGAATGCGAGTGCAGTGTGCTAACCACTGCGCCATCTCGTTCGGTCTCTGTGTAGAGCGCAAATGCAAATTTGTACCTCTTGAGTGCGTTGTGGAGTCCGAAGCACAGGCTTTGTCTCTGACTTCAAATTAAGTACGTAAATCGGGGAGAAAGCTCATCTAAACTGAAGAGAGCTGCTCAGTGAGACCAAAAAACGAATTGAAAATGGAGAAAGCAAACAAAGGTTGCCGCTGCTCTTGGTACGAAGGAGTCTGTTTTAAGGAAAAGACTGAAAGCTGTGAGTAGAGAAAATAGATTTTGGGGTTCCCAGAGGCCTGGATCCAGTGCATTGTGGGAGATGGTGGCACGAACAGTGCTCTTCATTTGAAGGTGATCTTGCGTTCATTTGTGACATTTGCTAAATGCGTACTCTTTGGGCATGTTTTGCGTACTCTTAAGCGCAGGTGAGTGGAAGATTGCGCGATTCCCGTTTTTTGTAGTTTTGGAAAGTTAAGTAAAAGTTCTACCTCTGTGCTGCTGTAGTTTGCTAAACCTGCAGATTTTGCGTTAACAAACACAAACCTAAAATAATTTTGTTTTCCTATTGGCAACAATCCAGATAATTGCGATTATTCCTTAACTGCCCATTCTTAGGTATGGTTCCCTATGTATTAATTCAGGGTATAAGCTAATTACATTCCAGATTTCTTCCAAAGCAGTCCAGTTATTTCAGTGTGAAGGAGCAACAAACATGTTCACACACAAACTTTCGCATTTATAATATATATGAGAGTGAGCAGAATTCACGATTGCGTTAACCTGACTAGCCCACAGGAGTCTGAGAAGTTTCTGAGCTATTGCTTTGCACTGAACGTGACACTACAGTTTGGCGAATATTGCATCTTTATGATATATTAAAAATATCATCTAATTTATTAATTTCATGTCTTATGACCAGATGCAGAACTATTTATCCCTGAGAAGAATCAAACATTTGTTTTTACCTCCTTCCACGGACTTTTTGCTAAGTGACCCTGACAGTAAAATCACAGTAACTGGAGCTCTTGCGATACAGAGTGTAACCGACTCTCATTCTTCGCGAGCACCATTTGTGAATGCTGCAGGAAATGACGAAATGATAGTTGTATCTAAAGCACTCATCCCCATAATGTAAGGGGGGTTACAGTGTGCAGACATAGATGCGGATATACATGGTGAACCCAAACTATACGAACAAAATTTCGGACTCTGTTCAGGGATATTTTACGAGTTTTTTGGTGTAAGAGACCTGTAGTCTCCAGTGGCTTGTTGCAGAATAATCACAGAATTTGATTTATTGAGTTTGTAGCCTTATTACCTTTCTTTGTGTGAAAATACTTTCACAGCAGTAAAAAGTATGTGATATGTGATGTACAAATGAAACACAGAGCAAGCTACTATGACGTGGTTGTCATCGATGTGGGAACACCTCAACATTGTTGTTCAGCTCTTCCTCTACATTCAGTGAAACCAATTTCCTTAATTGCTTGCTGTATGTACAGACTGATAATATGGGGACAGACTACACGCATCTCATTCCTTTCTGAATAATTGCCTTCCTTTCTTGTCTATTGACCCTACTACAGTCCGCTTTCTATACAAGGTTTAGGTAACTTTTAGCTCCCTGTATTTTATCCCTGCTATCTTCATGAATTCAAAGAATGTATTCCAGTCAACACTATCAAAAAATTTCTTTAAATTTACAAATGTTATAAATGGAGGTTTCCCTTTTTTCAACTTCTTATAGTCTTCCGTCGGGATGCTAGTTTGATGCAGCTCTCCATGCTATTCCATCCTGTGCATGCTGCTTCATCTCTGAACAACCACTGCAACATACACACATTTGAACCCTCTTACTGTATTCATGCTTATGTCTCCATCTACACCAAATAGAAACAAAGACTTCTAGAGGTGGGTACTTCTTGGGAATTAACAACCTCTTGAGATTTACTGCATAACTCAAATATTACTGTAGGAGAACATTGTAACTTTGTCAGGATGGGAAGCATATTAATATGAACCACTGTCCCTCTGCATGCTCATGGCGTCGGTGCGCTCACGGAGGCACAACATACAGTCGAAAGGGGACTGCACCACCACATTAGGAAAATAGACATGTCCGTCCACGTGCAAGTCCTGTATCGATGGCTGGGAACAACAGAGTCCAAATCAGTGTGCAGAAAATAACTCAGTATCATAAGGTCTCTGTAAATAAATCCACTGGAGGGCATGTAGTACATGTCAGCGAGCTGAGACAAGTGGGGCTGAGATGGTCTGCGACAATCCTACACTCTACCATTGTTTAACTGTGTGATGTGGCACTGGCAGATATACAGGGTGAGTCACCTAACGTTACCGCTGGATATATTTCGTAAACCACATCAAATATTGATGAACCGATTCCACAGACCGAACGTAAGGAGAGGGGCTAGTGTAATTGTTTAATACAAACCATACAAAAATGCATGGAAGTATGTTTTTTAACACAAACCTACATTTTTAAAAAATGGAACCACGTTAGTTTTGTTAGCACATCTGAACATATAAACAAATACATAATCAGTGCCGTTTGTTGCATTGTAAAATGTTAATTACATCCGCAGATATTGTAACCTAAAGTTGACGCTTGAAACCTCCGACGTTCAGTTGCGTGTTGTAACAAACACGGGCCACGGTCAGCGAGCAGCATCTGCAGGGACATGTTTACGATGACGACCGTGTTTACGAGTGTGGCTGTAGTGCACTGTTGTGGTTTGGTCTAGCTGTCGCAGTGTCCGCATGTAGCGCTTGCTGCTATTGTTATTCTGCATTAGTCTCCGCACGCAGACCAACTGTAGTACACCGTGTTACCAAGACGTCTGTGATAGTGTAGTGTTGTAGGAACTGTGACCCTGGTGTATTCGAAATCTGAAAAGGCGGAGATGATACTCATCTATGGCGAGTGTCGACGAAATGCAGCTGAAGCCTGCAGGGTGTATGCAGAACGGTACCCAGACAGAGAGCATCCAATGTGCCGCACATTGCAAAACATCTACCGCCAACTGCATGCAACAGGTATGGTCATAGCATGCAAATGGGTCCGTAACAGGCCCGTCACAGAAGCGGGTGCAGTTGGTGTTAGCTGCTGTTGCCATGAACCCACACATGAGTACACGGGACATTGCGAGAGCCGGTGGACTGAGTCAAAGTAACGTCCTGCGCATACTGCATCGTCACTGCTTTCACCCGTTTCATGTATCACTACATCAGCAATTACATGGTGATGACTTTAATCATCGAGTGCAATTCTGTCAATGGGCATTAACAGAGAATGCGTTGCAGTTCTACCTGTTTACCGATGAAGTGGGTTTCACAAACCACGGAGCAGTGAATCTATGGAACACGCATTACTGGTCCATGGACAATCCTCGCTGGCTCAGACAGGTAGAGCGACAGCGACCGTGGACTGTAAATGTATGGTGCGGAATCATTGGCGACCACCTCATTGGTCCTCACTTCATTGCAGGGACCCAAACAGCTGCAACATACATTGCGTTTCTACAGAATGATTTGCCAATGTTGTTCGAAAATGTCCCACTGGAAACGCGTCGACGTATGTGGTATCAGCATGATGGTGCACCTGCACATTCCGCAATTAACGGTAGGCTGACCCTTGACAGGATGTCTGATGGGCGTTTTATAGGACATGGAGGATGCATAATTTGGCCAGCCCATTCTCCTGATCTTACACCTCTGGACTTCTTTCTGTGGGGTACGTTAAAGGAGAATGTGTACCGTGATGTGGCTACAACCCCATAGGATATGAAACAACGTATTGTGGCAGCCTGCGGCGACATTACACCAGATGTACTGCGGCGTGTACGACATTCATTACGCCAGAGATTGCAATTGTGTGCAGCAAATGATGGCCACCATGTTGAACATCTGTTGGCCTGACATGTCGGGACACACACTATTCCACTCTGTAATTGAAAATGGAAACCACGTGTGTGCGTGTACTTCACCCCTCATGGTAATGTGCATGTGCATGTGCATCAGTGAAAAAGACCAATAAAAAGGTGTTAGCATGTGGACGTAATGTGCTGTTCCAGTCTCTTCTGTACCTAAGGTCCATTACCGTTCCCTTTGGATCCCTACGTAATTCGGTGCTCTCAGATACACACGATCGAACAGCGGAGGAGTGGTACTCAAATGTCAACTTTAGGTTACAATATTTCTGGATGTAATTAAAATTTTACAATGCAACAAATGGCACTGATTACATATTTGTTTATATGTTCAGATGTGCTAACAAAACTAATGGGATTCCATTTAAAAAACGTAGGTTTGTGTTAAAAACATACTTCCGTGCATTTTTTAATGGTTTGTATTAACCAATTACACTAGCCCCTCTCCTCACGTTCGGTCTGCGGAATCGATTCATCAGTATTTGATGTGGTTTACGAAATATATCCAGCAGTAATGTTAGGTGACTCACCCTGTATAACTCTGCACTGACCCCAGTGACCTCACTGGACATGTGTGTAATTATACTGATTGATCCATTGATATGTCTGCCAGGCTTGCAAGAATTTTTGTGGCAGCAAGCACTGTACTCCACTTTTTAGTAAAATATGGCTTATTTTCCTGTATGTAGTAGTAATAGTAGCAATTTTGTTCACACGTAGATCACTTTTATGGTATTAAAGAATTAAATAAAATATAATCCTTACACACAGACATTTACATATGTACTTGTATAGCTTGCCACATATGTTCAGATAGTTGTCCAGGGCCTTATAGGAAGAACAATCCTAGCATTTCTGTGAAGTTATGTAGGGAAACCATAGAACACCTAAATTTTGATGGCTGTATGGAGACTGGAGCCTCTATTATCCTGAATATGATGTCACTCTCCTTAAAACAGCATATCATCCATAATGTTCAGTACTGTTTTGCAAAGAAAGTGAATAATGTAAAAAGCTAGTGCTCTACACAGAACACAACAAATACTACACACACTCGATGCTGACATCAGTACCACAGTGATGATATTTGATTGCCATATTGTGTACCGTTATTCCTTGGTTGACAATGATATTTTGAGTATTATGTTTATTCTTCTTAGTAAGTGGAAGTTCTGTCTACATTTTGGTCCATGGTTATGGACAGTCATTTGTGCTGCAATTATCATAGTGCACAACTGATTGGTAAATGTTGTCACATGGTGTAGTTTAAACCTCCATTGTTTTGAACACATCTTTATATTGATTCTGGGTACTGTTTCTGGTTATTATTCTTATCACCTTTTTCAGTAGTTTGTAAACTGTGTTCATATTTTGTGCATTGTGCACCAGTAAAGAATTCCATAGTTACACAGTACACATATGAATTATATGAAATTATGATACTGGCTATTACATACTGATGATGGGACTAAGGTCACAATAAGCTGATGAAACCCTGCAAATATCTTTGTGTGTTCACCCAATTTGAATTGAGAATCAATATTCATTCCCAGAAATTTTGTTAAAATGGTTCAAATAGCTGTGAGCACTATGGGACTTGACTTCTGAGGCCATCAGTCCCCACTGTACTAGTACAGGAGAGTCAAAGGCAATTCTGTGTCCCCTAGAACTTAGAACTACTTAAACCTAACTAGGCTATGGACATCACACACATCCATGCTTGAGGCAGGATTCGAACCTGTGACTGTAGCGATCGCGCGGTTCGTCTGTAGCGCCTAGAACCGCTCGGCCAACAGGGCAGGCCCAGAAATTTTGTGTTTGTTATTCATTACACAGAGGTACTGTCTACATTTGAACAAACAATGTCATTTTCCTCCTACAAACTGAAATTAATGACAAATTTTCTTTATTTTCAATAGAACTTTGTTTTATATTGGCCAGTTGTTAATTTGCTTCTGAGTTTGTTTTCTCTCCAAGGAGTTCTCTTATTCTCCAAGTGACAATAATATTGCTGTCTTTAGGAGAGAGAATTTGGTAATCCACCTTGTTTCCTCAAGAGATATTCAAAAATGTGTCAGTGTACCATTCATATGAACACAACATTATTAAGAAAGTGACACAGAATTGCCTTTGACTCTCCTGTTCTAGTACAGTGGGGATAAATTGCTCACTAGCTGGAGCTGACAACAAACATATGGGAACCCAAGAAAAATGTGCACTGGTCATTCAGGCAACCAATTTCAGTTGAAAGTTTGAGTGACTACAATTTACAACAAAGAGGAAAGGGTATACATGCTACTCATTTTGGGTGGTCAGTACAAACGAGGCTGAATGAGTTTGCTTCGATTTGTTTATTGCCAACTCAAGCAAGCAGACAAATTCCACTATACCTGTACAGTGTGCTGTAACAGGAGAGTCGAAGCCAATTTGGTGTTATGTTTTTAACAATGTCATTTTTACATGAATGGTATACTGTTACACATTTTTGAACAGGTCTTGAGGAGAGGAAGTGGACTGCTAAATAAAAATTTAAAAATTTTTGCATAACATGTAACGCTATTCATATATTCATAATGAACAAAGATAGAAGAAAGGCAAACATGATGGTTAGTGTCCGTATGGTAGCTAAATAAAATTAATTTGATTCATTTATTTATTTTTCTTCTGGGGTGAAAGTTATTTGAGATGGTCATGGTGAACAGGACACTTCACATGTAAGTTTTTCATTAAAAGTTTAACGCTATTTAAAGTCTGTGTTATCCCTGCTCCTTGTAACTCATCTGCTAGGTTATGGTTGGAACCAGTCATTGACTGTGCCTAATGGTTATAGATTATTTAGTGGAATTTTGAGGTCAACAGCATCAAAACCCTGTTGGCTTTTATCTCAGGATGTTTGGCTAACATTTTTAATACTATTTTTCCACATTTTCCAGCATGAGTCAGTCAGAAAATGTTGGTTGAAGGTACTGAGACAAAAATCAGCAGGCAACATGTTAAGAAGCCTCAAAAGCCTCAACAGTTTTGTAGTATCAAAAAATTTAGAAAGATATAAGAAGATGCCTATAACACACTCATCCATGTTTACAGCATTAAATACCACATGTGAAGTCTATTATGCCTGATTCTGTATGTCTACCACATAAGAACCCAAACTGAGACTCACTTAGAAGGTTGTATATATTCCAGTAATCAATTAGACTATCTTCGGTAACTGTTTATATTTCCTTTTTTTAGTGATGCCAGCTGGGAAATGAGCCTGTAGTTCTCTATGTCTTCTGTATTACCTTTCTTAAGCAGAAACACAGTTCTTGCCAGGTTTAAATACTCTGAAAAGTTCTCTGAATACTCATTTACTACATTTATTAAAGGAGCTTGTGTTCTGAAGTATTATCAAAAATAACTGTACATCTAGGACATGGTAATTTCTGCTTAGGACCATCAACATTTTATTTATTGTTAGTAAAATTATGATTTTACCTTCATTTCAAGCAAAAATTGCAAGCACAAATACTGTAAATATGACAACTATTAAAAAAATTGAAATAAAACAAAGTAAAACTGTAACAGTGATACACTAGTATTTTGACAGTTGTGTTGTCCTGTTTGGCATTTATTTTACAAATAAAATACTGTTCTGCAAAACCAGACTCAGGAGTGATGATAATGTTGCAGAGTACTAATACTGAGCTTGCTGTAATTGACACAAGGCAGAAAAGCAGCTCTTATGATCCCATTTTCAATAAATAGGTATTTTCTTTTGGTTTTATTACTGTAAGAAAATGCATGTGCTGCTGACAAATCACAGTAGTGCTCTCTCAAAAGATTTACACTACTGTTTATAAAAAGTGAAATGCTCAGTCAATTGTCTGCAACACATCATAAGGGAATGTGTAGAACAGCAGAACCATAATAAGTCATTTAAATGGCAGAGAGAAGGCATGTACTAGCTTATTTCATCAAAATATGAAAGGATCGAGTAATAAGGCAGAAGAGCTTCTCTTGTGATTGTGAAATCTAGACAGACAACTTGTGTCTATTTGAGCACCACATAACCATAGGATTAGATAAATTACATATAAAAGATTAGACTCTAGCAGATTACTCATGCAGAACTAATATGGGGAAAGGAGATATTAAGACCGAACCCATGTTCAAAAACATTTAGACTAGTAGATTTTGTATTGATCAGCACATAGAAGTGTGAATTAATATTGAAAATCAGTTCAATTTTAATTGTAACTGCATACAGATCCCCACTGGGAAATTTAAAACTGTTTATGGGGGAAATTGGATTGCTTACTCTGATATCTGTCAGACAAGAGCAAACAGTTAATAGTCAGTGGTGGCTTCAATCACTTCTTCCTATAATTACAAATTACTGTATAAATGATCCACAGAACATGAAACAAACCAACACTAACTCCATGATTACCTATGAATACATATATTCATTAACACCTTTTGTCTTTAAAAAATACGTCTCTTGTCAAAAAATAGTGCAAAGCATGAATATAAACTAGAACCAAAATAATCTCTACAAAAACATTCAAGAGTTAACATTAGTGCAGAAAATAGTCAGATACAGGGGTAGTCATGTATTCAGCAACCTGACAGAGTACAAAATTGTTGAGGCACTTGTGGCCACTTATTGATGTATTCCCTGTAGGTTGTCATCTCAGGATCTTCAGCCAACATTTGTTTGACCAATTTCCTGGTGTTTTGCCAGCATAAATGGCAGTGAATGACCATTACAGATAGCAAGGGGAGAACCACAGCCATAATGAAAAGGGACAGTTCCTCAGACTTAAACACGACAGATACATATAACCTCCATCCACAGGTCCAACTGCCATCAACCACCAGAAATGGAGGGTGAACCTTTGACAATGGCAGCCACTCATACTGCCAAAATATCAGGAAAATTACTAAACACACGTGGGCTGAAGATCCTGAAACAGAAGTCAACAGGCTAAATGTCTGATGGAGAATATTAAACGTATTTTGGGTGCTAAGGAGTACCTTTATAGAAACACCTAAAATTACTGTATCAAGTACTGAATGGCAATAATATTGTTATGAGGTCTAGGAAATAGAATGATAGGCACTATTGTTGGGTGGGAACAAATAAGACCAACAAGGATTCTGAGGCTCACTAAATTAATTACAGAGTATTGGTATGTGACAACTCAGATGAAAGTTAAGAGTAAAGCAGATGTCTCAAATCAAATGTTGGTTTGACTCAGTTGAAATGATTCAAAAGAAAAAGTTCTCTGAGACTATGGAGAGACTGAAGCTCTTTTTTTTTCTTTTTTTTTAAATAAACCTAAGACAATACAAGTTAACAGACTGAATTATTTTGGAACTCTCTTTATTCTTACATTATAAAAATGTCCATTTCCTTGATTGATTTATTTTACAGCATTTAGTTTCACTATCAGTCTCCACATTTAATACTGAAAGCCGTATACAAAGTCTCACATTTAAGGAACATTTTACTGAGCAAAAATATTGCAGAAACTTTCTGCAGTTCTTATTCAACTAATCAGTGATACATCCCAGTCTGTATTAAAGTCAGCCAATCCCAAAATGCTAGGATGTTTACTTCTCACAGATGACACCATCTTCCCCCAAGACCTCAATTGCATGTAAAAATGGCTCATGTATAAACTGTTCTATTCAGTCAAGATACACTCAAACTCAGTTTTGCTTCTTCTCCATCTCTTCTGATTAGGCTGCTATAGTGCCAATGTAGGGAATCAGGTATTCACTAATAACTTCTATGGTTCACCAGAATTTGCTGGAGGCTCTGTCACTGTCTCCCCCTTCTCATTTGCTTTGTCTGAAACTTTAGAAAGATAAGTATATTAAGGTGTTAATATTCCTCAGTGGTACTTAATATATGCAGGAACGATTATGTGTTTAATGTCTTGTTTGTAAATCAACACAATTTTTACAGAGACACAAGTACAGAATCAACTATTACTCAGTTCATTACAAATGTAGTAACAGTACTAGACAGAAAATATAATACAGTAGGAATGAACTTGCATAGTGTTCAACATGATATCTTGTTAGATAAATTAGAAGCTGTTGGTATACAAGAAGCAGTAAAGAAACTGTTTCACTTATATCTCTTAAATAGTAGACAGGTGGTAGAAATTATTTCTAAAAACATGAAAACTAAAGTATTATTTACAAATCTGATACTCAAAGTGTCCCAATATGGGTACCACAAGGCAGAGTCCTAGGGGCTTCTCTTGTTTCTCATTTATGTAAATAATACTGAAATTCCATTTTATGGTATTTATGTAACTGTGTTTACAAATGACACAAATGATGTTATAACTGATATATGCCTCATATGGCCAACATCTACAACCAGAGTTTCGGAATATATTCAAAATGGATTTGAAATGAACAAGTTAACCTTCAATCTTTCAAAAACTAATTATGTTTGTTACAGAAAAACAGTCACATCATGACCTGGACCTCAGAATTAAAAATAAATGAATTGTGATGGTAATTGTCACCAAATTTTTAGGTGTGCATATTGACCAAAGTTTAGACTGCAAAGCCCACATTCTCTATCTCACTAACAAGCTAAGCTCTACTTGCTTTTATTTAACTAGTATGGTGTGTAGTAGGCAGTACAGCAGAATTGTCTACTTCACATACTTTTGCCATTACCTACATCTTCATCATCTGGGGTCTTAAAAAGACAAACCTGAAAACAATCTTCACTATATAAAAACAAGGTGTTAGAATAATTACCAACAGTTCTAGACTAATAGCTATTCTGCTATCTACAAAAAAGTGTAATTAACATAAAAAGGTACATTGACAGTTTCAAAACTGTCTCAGATCTTAACTGTTACAACATCATCATCATAATCATAATCATCATAATCATCATCATAATACTAATACTAATACTAATAATACTACTACTATTACTACTAAGCTATGTTCACTTGCCCTGAAAGAAAATTGCCTAATAACATGACTTAAAATTTTAAGTAAATTTGTAAGTATTATACCTTTGAATATATCCTCAAGTGTGTCTGCATGGGTGAAATATGACCCCATTTTCATATCTATACCTAGAAATGATTTCTCTGTCTGCCTGTTCCACCTCCATAGATAAAAGCTCACATTTCGATTCTTCAGATCTTGACAAAGTAATTTTAACACCTGAAAAAGTAAAATCAAACAATTTGGAAAAAAACTTTTCTGATATAAATAAATTACTTTCCAACTAGGCAAATAATAGCATTGTCATGCCTTCTGATTCCATCTTATAACTAAGTTTAGTAGCATCTTTGGAAATAATGACTTAATTTCTTAATTGTGACCAACAGAGGAGCACAAATAAAACTAAAACAAAACTAAAATTCTCAGCTAAATACAGACAAAAACAATGAACTACACAAATGCTCATAATACTGACTTAATATTTTAACCAAAAACCAGGAAACAAACTGAAGGTGCATATTTAGTTTTGAAAAGTAAGACGACATGTTGGCTGCCCCAAAAAATGTCACAAAATTGTAAGATATTCAATGAAAAATAGTATTAAAACAAAATGCCTACTGAAGATGGTAGGACAGTAGTGAAAAATGATGCAATATTAAAAATAAATAAATAAATAAATAAACAAAACTCTCTCTTGCAACAACATACATCTCCAGTTATTATTTGTGTGTATTCGTGCAATGTGAATGAACAAATGAACAAATTTAGACCCCTAGATATGACTGATGTAATATGAGTGAAAAATAAGCACAGCATTCTTCAAGAAAGAATGCACTAGTATTGGGGATACTAATGTATCTATGATTTTCAATTAACAGTCATTACCATTTCTTGATTTACAACTTAAATAGTAATCTATCCTTCATGTGTAAATTCTGAGTTACTGAGCCAAAAGTTGTCACTTTTGAATTTGTGGTGCAAAATGGGGAAGGTATAAATTATTATGCACACTGGGAAATGCTATACATATTTCTCTTCATCATATGACAAAATGGGTTTCTGAAGCGCAAAACATCAGTAAAAAATGATAAAAATAGAACAAAATGCAGCACCTATGCTTTACACTGAGAGTTATGAAAATATTTTAGATAATTCATTCCTGATAAAGTACAATATGTACCACTGCCTTTCAATATAACAGTCAAACAGCCATCTGAATGTCCGTCATAGCTTACCAATGTTAGGATTCCCTGTGAAAACAATAAGATTTAGAATGGGTTAGCTATAAACTTACAAGTGTTTTTAGAAGAAATCTTTCATTCAGCTGCAGAGTGAAATAAATTTCCATATTTATTATCTAGATAGATATCCTGTGCGATATTCTTTCTCCCGTGAGTGCTAATGCAGCAAGATATTCATAATTGAACTGAGCATTGAATAAATTTGTATGTGTCATTGTAGGCATTGCATGCGATAGGTGAAGTCCCAAGTATGAATTTCTGATTGGCACACAACCTTAATCTGACAGTAGGTTTCTTTATAGTATAACCTACACTGCACTAATAAAAGGTGAATTCTAGTTACAGTAGAGTGGTATTAATTGAAGGAGAAAAGCAACATCAGTAATAAGATATGAATTACGTCAGTGGTAAATCACTTTTGGAGTTTCAAAAATAAATTAACATTTGTCATCTTACCTTGGCAACAGTTGTGTCAATCTGCCCCACTAAACTACCATCAAGCACAACAGATGATGGAGGAGATTCTGTACAGATGTTTACAACAACTTCACGGATGTGTTCTGCAGAAGGAAACCTTAAGTTCTGCTGTGGTGACAGCAGGAGCACCTTCTGATCACAGACCTGCACAACAAATATAGTGCGGTACTTTCCCTTTGATTCAACTTGGTTACTGAATAAAATTAGATATATTATTACACACAAGTAGGTGCACAATTTTTATCTTTGACTGTAATACATGTAGTCTGCTTATGCTGTCATTTATTCACTAAGTATGTTCAGAAAACAAATAAAACAGAGTAGCTGATGAAGAGCTATGAAAATAAAGTCAAAAGTAAAAGATATGAATTTTCACCCTTAGAAACTGCTTGAACATTTGGTGAAAAATGTCAAGCTGAATTTATTTTCTTATTTCAAAGACCTCTTCCACTTCACAAGAAGCAAAGATGATAAAATAATTGTGTACATAACAAAATCAAAAAATTAATTAAGTATTTAGATGATTAGCCATTGTTTCACATTCTTCTCCAAGTAGAAAATAGTGCTCTAATACCAGATAGGCCTTTATGATCTGAAGTTTCTACCAGATCTCATGCGAACATCAAGGTAATCTACACATATAATCCCATTTACACAAATATCATCAGGTTGAAAGCTGTCTTAATGGACAAGAGTCCTTCCAAATACTTCCTAGTTCTGCAAAGAATGTTTTTACTTACTACCCACAAAGCTACAGCACAAGATATTTTGGAAGAAGTAAAGGCAACCACTTGCTACATAGTTGACTGAATGATCAACAGGCATATGAACAAGATAAATAGTGTTGCCGAGCTCTCAGGCACTTCCCTTTTCTTGAGTAAACTAACAAAGTACAAAATCACCCTTACTGCCTCTCCTTCCCACCCATCAGCCTCCCCTTCTACACCCTGTCTCATTGCTCTTCTCACCTGTCTCATTGCTCTTCTCACCTGTCTCTAGACCGACCACAAACCCCTTGTGTTTACCAGTAAATCAATCCAGATATTTATTGAAATTTTTGGTGCATGAATAAGAGTCATCCTTCAGTTCGCAACAAGCTTATGTATTGTTTAGCAACTTAACGAGCAGTGAGAAACCATAACAGAGTGTGAAAAGTAGTTATTTGTATGTTATAGCATGTGTGAAGCTTACATGTGTTTGCTAGTCACATTTGGAATGGTAGGAATTGCGTTGTCAATCTGAAGTTCTTAGCAGCAAATATTACTGTTTTTGTCATCAATTTACATGGAATTGCCAAAAAACTGGTGTAGGGATGCGTATTCAAATACAGAAATATGTAAACAGCAGAATACAGCACTGCAGTCGGCAGTGCCTACATAAGACAACAAGTGTCTGGCACAGTTGTTAGATCGATTACTACTGTTACAATGCAGGTTGTCAAGATTTAAGTGAGTTTGAACATGGTGTTGTAGTCAGCGCTCAAGTGATGGGACACAGCATCTCTGAGGTAGTGATGAAGTGGAGATTTTTCCCATATGACCATTTCTCAAGTGTACTATGAATATCAGGAATCCGGTAAAACATCAAATCCCTGACATCGCTGCAGCCAGAAGAATATCCTGCAGGAATGTAACCAATGACAACTGAAGAGAATCTTTCAACATGACAGAAGTGCAACCCTTCTGAAAATTGCTGCAGATTTCAATGCTGGGCCATAAAGAAGTGTCAGGGTGCAAACCATTCAACAAAACACCATCAATATGGGCTTTTGGAGTTGGAGGCCCACTTGTGTACCCTTGATGACTGCATGACACAAAGCTTTACACCTTGCTTAGGCCCATCAACACTAACATGGGACTGTTGATGACTGGAAACATGATGACTGGAAACATGATGACTGGAAACATGATGACTGGAAACAAGGTGGTGGATGCTCTATAATGGTGTCGGGCATATGCAGTTGGAGTGATATGCTACTCTCGATATGTGTAGATATGACTCTGATAGGTGACACATACATAAGCATCCTGTCTGATCACCTGCATCCATTCATGTCCATTATGCATTTCAATGGACTTTGGCAATTCCAGCAGGACAATGTGACACCCCACACATCCATAATTGCCACAGAGTGGCTCCAGGAACACTCTTCTGAGTTTAAACAAACTGCCAGACATAAACATTATTGAGCATATCTGGTGTGCCTTGCAACATGCTGTTCAGAGACGACCCCCCCCCCCCCCCCCCCACTCTTACTTATTTATGGACAGCTCTGCGCCCTAGAGGGTTCATTGTGTCAATTCCCTCCAGCACTACTTCAGACATCTGACATTAGTCGAGGGCATACCACATTGTGTTGCGGCACTTCTGCATGCTTGCAGGAACCCTACATGATATTAGGCAGGTGTACCAGTTTGTTTGGCTCTTCAGTGTGAGATGAGCAATATGTAAAGGATGACAAATAAAATGCATGCAACAATTGTGTGTGTGGCCCACACACACACACACACACACACACACACACACACACACACACACACACACTCTCTCTCTCTCTCTCTCTCTCTCTCTCTCTCTCTCTCTCTCTCTCTCTCTCTCTCTCTGTTGTGACGTGCCGCCGTGCAATTACGCGCGTCCTCTACGTGTGGCGCTGTCTGCCAGCCATGCAGCAGCTGCGACAACAGCCAGCCGAGCAGCGGCCGCTAGACTGGGACTCGGTGCTCATTCGAATGCTAACGTGTACACATGTCTTACTTGTCAACTTACTCTGTGACATATGTGTTGTTGTGTTGTTCCGAAATACATGTGTTAAACTTGAAGTTCTAACAATTGGCGGCGAGGTAGTGGATTTTTCCTTTTCACTGTAGACTCACAGGGTTCCATGGCTACTGTCGAGCAACTATTGCAAAATCTCCTTGAAGAGCAAATGCTTCTAACAGCGCCGATTCACGATTTCGTTGCGGCGTCAAATGCGGGGCTCATCGTTGGCTATACCTCCTTTTCCTCATTATGATGAGATGGCGGAAGACTGGTCCAATTATGAAAAAGTCTTCGACAGCACTTCTTGGCATTTCATGTCACGGACGAACAACCATGTAAGTCTCTGTTCCTTTCCTGGATTTCACCTCAAATGTATCGGTTGTTGTCGCTCCTTTGAAGGATCCTGCATCTTTGTCCTTTGCTGAAATGTGCTCACTTCTGTCTGTCTATTTTCAAAAGCAAACGCATGTGGTAGCCTCTCGGGTTGCCTTTTATAGTTGTCAAAAACAGCCACATCAATCCTATCACGCTTGGGCTGCTGAACTTCATGGCCTCAGTCGAAAGTGTCAATTTGTTCCTGACGCTCACAAAGAATCCTATGCCGATTCCATGGTACAGGATGTTATTATCCGGTCGGCGCCCGACAAAGAAGTTCGGCAACGTGCCCTTCAGTTGGCGAATCTGACTCTAGATGAAGTTCTCTCCATTGCGCTGTCTTTTGAAATTTCTCGCGCCGCTGGGGCACAAATAGAGGCGTGGGGTGATGTCGGAGAAATACAACCTCTGTGCACTGTTGACGACGCGTGCGGCGCGTCCCCGCCGGCCGACATGGCCGCAGTGCACTCCCACGCGCAGCCTCGGCCTAGCCATAAACAACCCGCTAAGAAACTGCAGCAAAACCCCTGGCAACTTCCTTCATGTCCACGGTGTTTTACAAAACATTCACATGAGGATTGTCCCCAACGTTGGGCTGTATGTCGCAATTGCAAAAAGAAAGGTCATGTGTCTTCCGTTTGCAAATCGGACCACATACATGATGTTCATGAACATGATGCTGATTTTGATTCTGTGTTGTCTGTCAATTGGACTTCTTCCCTTTCAGGGAAGTTATTCCTCACTGTCCAAGTCCTTGGTCAAGATGTTCGCATGCAAGTGGATACCGGTTCTGCTGCCACTATAATTAATTCTCAGACGTATCTTCAGTTGGGTTCATCACTCCTGTTACCTGTCACTCGGCAATTACGGACGTACAATAAACAGGAGATTTCTCTCTTGGGACCGTTTAATGCTGAGGTATCTTACAAATCCATCGTTTGCACTGTTCCCATATTTGTGGTCGACCAGAGCAACGCAGAAAATCTTTTTGGTTTCGATGCCTTTCGCGTTTTTGGGTTCTCCATAGATGACTCTGTCTATATTGTCTCTGATGCTATTCCTTATGCTCAACTGGATTCCTTGTTGACGACATTTTTGTCCCTTTTTTTCTCCTGGGTTAGGCCGTGCAAATGACTTTGAAGCTCATATCACACTCAAACCCACTGCTTGGCCTAAGTTTTTTCGGGCTCGGCCCATTCCTGTGGCCCTTCGTGATCGGGTAAAACGGGAGTTGGATCGTCTCACTACTTCAGGGGTCTTGCTTCCTGTCACTTCCAGTGAGTGGTCCTCTCTTGTTGTTGTCGTTGCTAAGCCAAATGGTGATATTCGTCTCTGTGGCGATTTCAAAGCCACTGTAAATGCTCAATGCCTCATCGACACTTACCCTATGCCCCGTCCTGAAGAACTGTTCACTAAACTTGCTGGAGGCCAGTATTTTTCTAAAATTGACCTGTCAGAAGCTTATCATTAACTTCCTCTCGACGCTGCTTCCTGGCAGTTTCTGGTCCTTAACACACCTTTCGGCCTCTATCAATACCAACGCTTGCCATTCGGGGTTGCTAGCGCCCCTGCTCTCCTTCAGCATGTCTTGGAACAATTATTGCTCCCTGTCCCTGGGTGTATCAATTACATGGACGACATTATTGTCACTGGCTCCACCACTGAAGAACATCTTCAAAATCTCCGCACACTTTTTCATGTCTTACAGACTGCCGGTATTAAGTGTAATCTTCAGAAATCACAATTTTTTGAAGCATCTATCATGTACTTGGGGTTTCAACTCTCTCGGGATGGTATTCGTCTGCTTCAACAAACTGTCGCTGCAATCGATGCCCTTCCTCACCCTACATCTGTTAAGGAACTGCAGGCCTTCTTGGGGAAAATAGCATACTATCACAAGTTTTTACCATCTGCGGCTTCGGTGGCTCAGCCGTTGCATCGCCTGTTGCATAAAAACGTGCCTTTTCACTGGTCCGCGTCATGTGAAGCGGCTTTCCAGAAATTGAAGACTATGCTGAAACAGGCCCCATGCCTGGCTACTTATCGACCTGGCCAACATCTTGTTCTTGCCACAGACGCCTCTCAATACGGGGTCGGTGCAGTCCTTGCGCACCGTTTTTCTGACGGTTCGGAACAACCCATTGCTTATGCCTCCAAAACGCTCACGGATGCCCAACAAAAGTATTCTCAAATTGAGAAAAAAGCTTTGGCCATCATTTATGCTCTTGTTGTTTTTTGGTGTTTTTCTCTATGGCTCAAAATTTCATCTTGTTACGGATCACAAACCACTTGTTTCCTTGTTTCATCCATCAACGACAAGGCTGCACACCGCCTCCAGTGTTGGGCTCTTTACTTGTCTCGTTTCAATTATGAGATTCATTTCCGGCCAACGGCTCAACATGCAAATGCTGATGCTCTTCCCATGGGTCCTGATCAGGCATACGATAGGGACGAACTTCTGTGTTTCCACCTGGATGTTGCCGAGCAGCGGGTTGTGGACGGGTTCCCCATCACTGGGGACAGGCTGGCTATGGGTTCTGACCCTACCCTCTCCCGGGTTTTATGCTGTATTCAGAAGGGTTGGCCAGATCGCCCATCCGCTAAGACTTCTGATCCATTGTGGAACTACTACACTTTGCACTACCGCCTCACGGCTAGGGATGGTGTTATCCTCCTCTCCACTGACAATGCTTTGCCGCGTGTTGTGGTACCTGCATCTTTGCGTGCTTCGGTCTTGTGCCTCCTTCACCAAGGGCACTGGGGTGTGTCTCGCACAAAATCTCTGACGTGCCGTCATGTGTACTGGCCTGGCATCGACTCTGAAATAGCACACATGGTCGCTGCCTGCGGCCCTCGTGCATCACAGGCCGCTGCCCCGAAGTCATCTTTGTCACCATCGCCTTTGCCTGAGAAGCCCTGGGAGCGCATTCATGATGACTTTGCGGGACCCTTTTAGGTACTTATTGGCTCCTCGTAATTGACGCCTACTCTAACTTTCCTTTCATTGTCCGTTGCACGTCACCTACCACCGCGGCAACCACCAGTGCTCTCGCCCGCATTTTTTCTTTGGAAGGCCTCCCCTCTACTCTTGTTACTGATAATGGTCCACAATTTGCCTCTTCCGAATTTGCGGGTTTTTGTGCTCATCACGGCGTTATGCATGTCACGGCCCCGCCGTTCCATCCAAAATCCAACGATGAGGCTGAACGACTGGTCCGCACATTTAAGGCTCAGATGTGGAAACTTCTGATTTCTTCTGCTGCTGATGATGCGCTTCTCCAGTTTCTGGCGTCTTACCGTTTCACCCCCATGGGCGACCACAGCCCGGCTGAGCTCTTACATGGCCGACAGCCCCACACGCTACTTCATCTTCTGCGGCCTTCCACCTCACGGCCACGGGTGCCTTCACTTGGCTGGTTCACTGCTGACGACCTCGTCTGGGTACGGGGATATGGCAGGCAGCCAAAATGGAGCCCGGGCTGCATCTTAAGACACCATAGTAGACGCCTGTATGAAATCCAGATGGACACGGGTGTTGCAGTGCGTCATTCGGACCAGCTTCGGCCTCGTGTGCAGCCAGCAACGCCTGTTCCAAATGCCGCCACACCACCTTTGGCTCTACCTGACGCTCGGGATCTTGGCATCTCTCAATACTAACAATGCACCCCTCTCACTGTCATCGCGATGCCAGCACAAGAACGGATGCCACCAGGAGACGTGCCCATGCAGGAACCGGAGGACCATCCTCAGTCAGAGCAAATCTATTCGCCTCCTCCTCCTCCAACGGACGCCGACACATCGCCCATGTCTCCTGTCATTTCAACTGGAGTTGCCACAACGGGCAGATTGGTGCATGGGGCCCCAGCAGATCAACCCCTACGTCTCCTGTCATCTCGACCCGTTATCATCGGGGACACTTCCGTCTGTACGGGAAGCTTCCTCCTCGAGACTTTACGGTGAGTCAAACAACACCTATGGACGTTAGCCATCTCCAGGACACCTCCATCAAGACCAGTGCAACAATTTCAAAGGGGGGAAAAGTGTTGTGACTCGCCGATCATTCAAAGTGCCGCCGTGCAATTACGCATGTCCTCTACGTGCAGCGCTGTCTGCCAGCCATGCAGCAGCTGCGCCACCTAAGCAGCCAGCTGAGCAGCGGCCGCTAGACTGGGACTCAGTGCTCATTCGAATGCTAATGTGTACACATGTCTTACTTGTCAACTTACTCTGTGACTTATATATGTTGTTGTGTCGTTCCGAAATATATGTGTTAAACTTGAAGTTCTAACACACACACACACACACACACACACACACACACACACACACACACACACACACACACACACACACACACACACACAAAAAGTAGTCCTCCACTCCAGACACTCGAACTTGACTAAGTCCAGCCTAACTAGGTGGCAATGTTGAAAGATAACGGGGTGTGTGTGGGTGGGTGTGTGTGTGTGAGAGAGAGAGAGAGAAGACATTATGCGTGCTAAAGAGCTGATACTCTTTGTGAAAGTTGCTGGCTGCTGTAGCTAGTGCACAAATTCACTGTTTTTCATAATACAGGCATCTTATCTCTGGCTGGATGAAACCATAATACAACAAACTAACTACCCACACAATAGCTCAGATATTGACACCATCAACATCCAGTAGCTGGAAGAGCATCCAGAAATGCCAGAAGTTATCAAATTTGTTAATGTCTTATTGCCATCTAAGGGCAACCCCAGTGAACCCCTTCATCAAACTCTCAGAGCACCCAGATCCCACCTCACCTATCTTCTTCATCTGCCACATTCCCCCATGAATCCCAATCTCCTACAAAACCCAGAATGTAAAAAAAAAAAAAAAAAAACTCAAAACAGTGTTATCAACATATCCACCAAAAACTCCAATCCAACAGAAGTTTCACTCCTATCCAAAAGCCTGATCTTCAGCCCCACAACAAAGTTCAATCACGCTGGACTAGTGAAATACCTACTGATTTCCTACAAGTCCCTAAATTGGTCACCCCTTTTTCTTCCTACAAATCCCTCCTACCTGACCTCAACTATGAAACTTGCCTCTTGCATTTCATAATACCACCCATCTACGACCCTCCCATTTAACCACCCCCTGCATACCTTCCAGGAATTCCCAGCCTTCTCTAGGCCCCTTTCCAGGTGCACAAACCTCTCAATGGAAGAAAGGTTAGCCACCTGCAACCTAAAAACAGACCCTGATTTAATCATCCTCCCTGTGGACAAAGGCTCCACCACTCTAATGATGAATTGCAGCAATTGCCCGACAGAAGGCATCTGCCAACTGTTTATGGTATTTTGCAGCTCATCCAATCTATGTAATGTCCTGGCCTCCCTTTCCCCACACCCTCTCTCAGCTCCAAGCCATATGGGTATCCCAATGATAGAGCCAAGTGCAAGACCTATCTGAAACACCCACCCAGCTCATCCTACACCAATCTAGTCACAAGCTTATCCTAACCTACTAGAGGCAGGGCCTCTTCCAAAAGCAGTCATGTCATATATCAGCACTGCTAAATTTCTGCACAGCATTTTATGTGGGCATGACAACCAACCAGCTGTCCACACAAACTAATGGCCACTGCCAAACTGCAGTCAAGAGCAGAGTTGGCCACCCAGTGGCAGAACATACTGTCAAGTTTAACATGCTCAATTTTAATGGCAGTTCACAACAGATGCCATCAGGATCATCCCCCCTAAACACCAGCTTTTCTCAACTGCATTGACCTTAATGGAACAAAACCAACACAGATGCAAAGGTTATTTCAGGAATACTCCATAGGAGTGTGATAGGATGCTTACTGCTTACAAATTGTACAAATGATCTATTGGGTAATGCCAGAAGCCTGTATTCAGATGCTGCAGTTGTTTGTAAGAATGTAGCAATGCCATATGACAATGACAAATTTCAGGAAGACCTGCTGAGGAATGATGATCGGTGCAGAGGATGGCAATTGACCTTGAGTGTAATTAATATAATGTATTGCACCTAAATAGGCAAAGAAAACCACTAGTTGATGATTTCATTACTGGTGACACAAGAGCATTACAGCATTACACAATCGTTCAACAAACTAGTGGCAAACATAACAAGAGAACCATTGTGCATCAGAGAGGTATACTATTGAAAATCCAAGAGCATGCTCCAGGAAGATTTGGCTGCTGTATTACTTCCTCCCACAAACAACTTGTGAAACGACCACAATGACAACACATGAGAAATTAGAACTAATGTGGTGGTTCACTGACAATTGTTCTTCACACATGGCATCTGTAAAACAAACAGGGAAGGGGGGGGGGGGGGAGGGGGAGAGAGACAGATAGTGGCACCAGAAAACCCTCTGCCACACACCATAAGGTGGTGTACAGAGTGTAGTTATCCTTGAAACACACTATTCATTCCCACACTCAACTTGGACTCAATCTATACTAGTCCCTCATCCTTCACCCGTTTCCAACCTGCCCCAGGATCCTAACTTCACATACTCTGCACTCACATCTTCTTCACCATAGTCTTCCATTCCTCTGTTCTGTCACCCCCTCACAATCCTTTCTTCCAATGTCATCATCACTGGTGCCAATGCCCACATCACACTCCTGCGTCATGACCTGCTGCCTCTTGTTCCCACATTCCTATCCTGTGGACCTACTGCCTCCTTCTTCCCATAGGCTACTCTTTACCAAGCTTCCTCCCTCTGGATCCCTGGCTCCTTTCTTTCCTCTCCCACTCTGGAAGAGGATTTGTCTGAAAGTTAGCAACATTTCCAGTCTTGTTTATGTGTCTGTCAAGGACTTGGTCACCTCTATTATTCAGTGAGTTGTTACTTACTTCCTGTTATCAGGCTGTATAGCAATTACTATAGCTAGGAAATTCATGAGTTGTGCTTAATATTGAAGCTTGCTGCACACAAGTACTTTAATCATATTGGTAGATCTTTCAATGTACACAAAATAATCTTATAGGGTATCATCTATCAAGTAAATTGTTGAATGTTTTTACTGGCCAGTCAATTCTGCTGAGACAGTTTTAAAGTCATTGAAAGTAAGTCTATGGCCAGTAGGGCATAAATATCCAGATCATGCAATATTAGTTAACTGACCAAGTATCGACTGGAAGGTCTATGGACTGTTTGCAGGGGGTACAGACAGACAGTCTTGCTAAGTACTTTCGATCACATTTTCTGAAAACATGTCTTGAGCAGCTAGTTCAATATCCCAGACACAATGGGAATATAGAGATGGGGGTTGGTGATCACGATGCTTTCATAGCAACTATAGTTACTAAATAAATCAGACAAGAATGCTAGGAGAGTGTTTCTGCTAGAAAAAGCATCTGATGATCAAAGTTTAAACAGATTGTAAATCATCCACTGGAGAAGTATGTGCCCAGTCAGTTGTTTCAGGGCAGAAAAGACCCAACAGAGTTTAACAATGAAATTCAGAAAATACTGAGGAAGCAACAGCTGTTGTGCTCTTGGTTAAATAGAGAGCACACAAATGATGACAGGCAGAGATTAGTAGAGATCTATTCCTGAAGCATACAACAACTACTCTCGTCATACCTTAGCAAAAGATCTGGCTGAGAACTCAAGAAAATTCTGGTCCTATGTAAAATTGCAAAGTGAGTTTAAGGCTCCCACTCAGTCATTTATTACCAGTCTCTTGTGGCAGTAGAATATAGTAAAAGGAAAGCCAAACTTTTAAATTTCACATTTAAGAAATCATTCACACAGGAGAATCACATAAAAATACTGTCGACTGACCATCATACAAACTCCTGTATGGGCAATATAATCAAACATCCCTGGCACAGGGAAACAACTGAATGAGTTGAAAAAAAAATTAAGGTGCTGGTCTGGATGGAATCCTCGTTCAGTTTTACAAAGGGTACTCAATGGCACTAGCTCCTTACTTAGTTTGCATTAATAGTGAGTCCCAAACAACTGTAAAAAGATGCATGTGACTCCTGTATGTCAGAAGAGTAAAAGCATGGAAACACAAAATTACAGACCAATATCCTTAACATTGGTTTGCTGCAGAACTCTTAAACATATTCTGAGTTCAAATATAATAAATTTCCTTGAGACCAAAAACCTTCTGTCCTTGAATCAGCACAATTTTAGAAAGCATTGATCATGCTAAACTCTGTTCTCACATATGGATGAAGAGCAAGAGATGGATTCCAAAATTCATTTGACATGGACCCTCACTGCAGACTGTTAACAAAGGGTAAGAATAGGTTCCCAGAAAGATGAGTGGTTTATAGACTTTTAAAGCAATAAAACCCAGTATGTTGTCCTCAATGGTAAGGGTATCATCAGGAGTGCTCCAGAGAAATATAATAGAAATACAATTATTTTTTGTATACATAAGTGATCTCGTATACAGGGTGGTCAGCAATCTGTGGTTGTTCGCTGATGATGCTAAGATGTACAGGAAGGTGTCATCGTTTAGTGATTGTAGGAGAATACAAGATGACTTACACAACATTTCTAGTTGGTGAGATGAGTGAAAAGTACCTCTAAATGTAGAAAAATGCACGTCCATTCAGACAGTAGGAGAAACAAACCTGTAATATTAGAATACCGTATTTACTCGAATCTAAGCCACACTTTTTTTCCAGTTTTTGTAATCCAAAAAACCGCCTGCAGCTCAGAACCGAGTGCAAAGTAAGCGGAAGTTCTGGAAATTGTTGGTAGGTGCCGCCACAACCAACTTCTGCCGTTGAATATATGTAAAGCTATACAGGCTTGCTTTGCAGGCACAAAAATACTGGCGCCAAAACCTTTGCGTCAGTAAATAAATTAAAAGAAATGATAGAAGAATGTAAACATTATGCCTGTATTCTATCATGTTTGCTGCTATCTCATTTAAATCATGTCTGCCTAATAAACTATGAAACTAGAGTGAGACAACAGCAAACGCGAAAGTATATACATATCATGTCATGTTTATATTGGTATTATTCTTTTGCTGAATAGTGATACGGTCAGAAATGAAGCACGTCAACTGACTGGAGTTTTAAATATAAGATGACTAATTTCTGTGCAGAATGTAATGTACTAAAAGGCATCTGCAAAGATTTTCAAATGGAGAAAAATTTTCGCTAAACTCTCGTTCAGAACATCTTCTATCATACACAGTCTATTATTTGGTTCTTGTTGATCATTATCAAAGAAAGCAGCAGTGTAAGTAACAACAAATAGCAGTCTCTTGCCATTGTTTAGCTTATGAGACAATTCCTCTCTTTTTTTTTTATTGTAAGCGGCGGTAGCACGCACAAAAGCAAACCATGCTGCGAGTGTGGACAGGTCATAAACACTCATTATCAGAATGCGACAAACACTGCATGATACAGTACAATAATGCATTTTCAGCTTAGAGTGACGTAAACACCCATAACAAAGAGAACAGCACTTATCAGATCAAAGCAAAATAAGCAATCGATTCAAACCAGACGAAGCACATGAAAAAGAAAGGATACCCATATAAATACGGATGGAGCACCTGACACATAGCAATGGCTACTTGGTGAAGCTTAACTGTTAAGCTTACAACTCGAACCAAACTACTGTAGCTGTATCTTCATCCATTTGACCTAAATTGTGTCTCACGTTACAATGGACCAACTTCGTTTCGATTTGGAGGTGAGGTCTAAAACTTTTCGCTCCCCTTGAATTTCGAGTCTCAAATTTCAGGTGTGGTTTAGATTTGGGAACACTTTCTTTCCCTCGATTTCGAGTCTCATTTTTCAGGTGTGGCTTAGATTCGAGTAAATATGGTATAGCATTAGTTATGTCCTGTTTCACACAATCATTTTATTAAAAGTCTGAGCATAACATTGCAGATCAAATGGAATGAATGTGTGAGGATTGTGATATGGAAGACAAGTGGTTAACTTTTTTGGTTTATTGGGATAATTTTGGGAAATTGTGTAAAGGAGACTGCATAAGGGACACTGGTGCGACCTCTTCTTGAGTACTACTCAAGTGTTTGGGATCTGCACCATGTCATGTTAAAGCAAGACATTGAAGCAATTCTGAGGCAGGCTGCTTGATTTGTTACCAGTAGTTTCAACTAACACTCAGGTATTACAGAGATACTTCAGGAACTCAGGTTTACCTGGAGGGAAGGCAATGATTTTTTTCAGGAACACTATTGAGAAACTTTAGAGAACCATCACTTGAATATGACTGCAGAACAGTTCTACTACTACCAACATACATTTCATGATACAAGATACATATTAGGGCTCATATGGAGACTTAGAGACAGTCATTTTTCCCTCCCTATATTTGTGAATGGAACACGAAAGAAAATGACTGGTAATAGTACAGTGTACACTCCACCACAAATAATGGTGGCTTGAGAGTATACATGTAGATGCAAATATAGATGTAGATGTAGATAGTATTACATATGTTACTACATATTATCTTATCACAATGTCATTTTAGGTTAGAGGGGACTGCCACTAGACTTTAATTTCCAAGCAATGAAATTTGTCAGTCAACAGGCACAGTAGTTCTGCATTTCTTGTTAATAAACTGTGAGCCATACTTCTACATACTGACAGTTGTGGCCACTTGCATGGGATTGCCCTATGACGAACTACCTATCAACCATCTACAGGAATACTTCCTCGCTATTCTGAATCCCAAACCCTTCCCTGGTTCAGATTCATTGACATCATATTTATGATCTAAAACAAGGATTAGGACACCCTATCCATATTCCTCCAGAATTTCAACAGTTCTACCCCATTCACTTCACCTGGTTCCTCTCACCCCAACAAGTCACATTCCTCAATAATGACCACCCATATCAATCCTATCAACCACGAATAGTATGTTTATTTCAATAGCTGCCACCTATTTCCCACCAAGAAGTCCCTTCCATGCAGCCTAGCCACTTGTAACCATGATAACTGCATTGACAAGCAGTCCCTCACCATAACTAAATTGTTTATTTCAGAAACCACCTAAGTGACACTTAAAAAAAAAAAATGGAGATTTTGATGGGATGTTACTATTTGGAGATAAATACATCATTTATTGCAGAAACAGCCTATGTTCCATATTAGGATTGCAATTAGGCAGCTGTGTAAATAATGTGTTTATTTTGGAAAGAACCCAAGCACCATCACTTAGGTTCTTTCTGTGGTAAATTCATTTCTCCATTCACGATGGTTGGTGGCCCTGTTAGGATTACATGTTTTGTGACTCTTCTTTTGTTTTTACTGAGTCTGTTGTTGTTATGGTAATAAACATGGAGTGTGTGTTTGCAGTGGAAATATAGGTGTATTTAATGATTATTAAGTAGTGTGCAGATCTTAAACCATGTCTGACAGTGCAGACAATGAACCTAATCTTAAGTGTAAATGTGGAGTGCGACATGAAGAAAAATACAAGCAGAACATTGTCCAGGAAGCTAGAGGGCAAGGACTGAGTTATGTGTCCCACAAAGGAAAAAAGGTCACCCACAAAGCCCCACCGAACATTGTAAACTGTAAGTGTAGCTATAAATGTCATTCAAAACTTACTGAAGAATCTATGCAGGCACTCAGGAATAACATTTATTCTTTGGACAGTAAAAACACATGAGACAACTACTTGCAAACATTGGTTGAGGTTATGCCAGTAAAATGTAAGTGTAAAAACCCTAATGTACAGGAACAAGATGAGATTCAAGAAAATGCTGGCATGTCTATTGATAAATTATGTAACAACAAAAAATCACACTCTTATAAACACAATTTAAAACTGGATGGTTTTCTAACTCAAGTATGTAGAAATGTTTTCTTGCAAGTTTTTGTCATTTCAGACACCAGAATTAAAAGAATCAATAAATGTTCTGTCCTTAATAAAAGCCCAATGGACGGGAGAGGAAAGTCAAGAAGTGGGAACTGTGATCCAGGTGAAATTTGTGTATACATTCATAAACAAAATGAGAAGTTTGATGTAAAAGTAACCCATTATGGAGGCAAACCCAAAAAATACCTTGATGCACAACTTGATGTTGTAAAAATATGTAATATGTTCATTTTAGATAACCCTGATCTACAAGACACAGTTGAGTATAGTTTCTACTAGAAATACTTCAAAGAGAACTTTTAATATTCATTTGGTCGGCCACAAGATGACGTTTGCTCAATGCGTGAAAGATTATCTGTGAAACTGAAAGACAAAGCTCTGAGTGAAAATGTTAAGCAGAATGTAGCAACTGAAATGGTTTTGCATAACAGAAAATCCAAAAAATATTATTCAGCTATGAAAGAAGCGTCTCAGAACAAAGACGATGACACTGCAGCATTGGCATTTGATTTCATGCGAAACCTGCTTTTGCCTCATATACCTGTACATGAGGTATTTTATATGAGACAGCTCTAGTTAAATGTATTTTCAGTACATGACTTAAAAACTAATCATTTGAAACTGTATGTATACCATGAGGGAGAAGTGCACAAAGATCCTGATGAAGTCTGTTTTATGCTGCTACATTACTTTGACAGTGAAATTCCATCTAATGTCAAGCACCTCATGTTGTTTTGTGATGGCCAACAGGCCAAAATAAGAATCACACAGTTGTGCGATTCTTATTGAATCTCTGTAACAGAGGCCAGTTTGAGATGATTACGCACAACTTTCCAGTCTGTGGACACACTTTTTCGATGTGTGACAGGATTTTGGAGGTATTAAATGGCTCTTGAGGAAGGTGGATAGAATTTATACTCCACATCAATATTCTGATCGTGTTTAAGGCAAGTGCGTTGAGACATTTTTCCGTTTATCATCTTACCTTGGACGATGTTTTAAATGTTGTGGCCTATGTCACACAAGAAAACCACAAACTCTGATGAACCAAGGGAACTTGAAGAGTCATTCAAGGTATCTAGTTACAAACCGTTCCTGTACTCTAAAAATATTCAAGGAGAAGTCGTGGCAAAGGCATTTATTGGAGGATTTTCACCTACTTCCACTCTATTGAAAACTGACAGCCCACCTGAACTACCTTCTTAGGAGGATTATCCTTTTGGAAAAGGTATGTTGATTTCAGTAATGTTATTAGTCAGATGTCAAATTAGAGAGCAAGTAAAAACAATATTTTGTAGCATTACAAACACTTAATGGGTTTTGCACAATGTAATTTTTGGTTTTGGGTTCCAATGAACAAAAAGAAACTTGATGACCTGGTAAAATTGGTGGACTAAACTGTTGGTTATGAAGAATTTTATGACAGCATCATTTAATGGCCAACAACCAAGAAATAAACTGTCGGGAACATGCCAGAGGCTGAATGAAGCCAGAAAGGCATTTACTGTACAAATTTGTATTTTGTGGTTCACTAATGTATGCCTGTTACATTTTTATAAATAGAACAGTGTTATTCTCTTAATCTTTCATCTTAAAACTTGCAAAGATTAATCAATTTATCTGTCTGTTTCTGTATTATTGCTACAGAAATTAAAAGGAAAAGTTGTTTATTTCAGAAGTAACTTAAGTGCAACATTTTAAAAAATTGTTTATAGCACAGTAAATTTCTTAAAAATTATTTCACGTTTTGTACACATTTCTAGCACCTTAAAGTTCCATTCAAAAATATTAGGAGGAGATCAGACTTCAACTTACAATGCTACACAGTTTTTTTAATTTCCCAACATCCTGGAAAAGCGTACTTAGGTGGCTTGTGAAATAAGCGATTCAACTAAGGGTCTTGTTGAGCCATTCACACACCAAAATTACCCTCCACACCTTGTCCATAAACAGATCTCCCATGCCTTGTCACCCAGTCATATACCATCCCCCATATACTCACTGACACTTAGGCACATCTGCACACCACAAGAGCAGGCACCCCTTGCCGTCCCCCCCCCCCCCCCCTCCCACCACACCACACACGCGCGCGCGCGCACACGCACACACACACACACACACACACACACACACACACACACACACACACACACACACACACACACACACACAAACATGTACAGTTGCACTGTGCTCACTGGATACATACACAGAGGACTGCAATTCTGCAGATTGACTGGGACAACAAACACATTCTTCGACATGGTTTCAACTACCTCTCATCATGCCCAAAATGAGAAGTATCCTGCCCACTATCCTCTCCACCCTCTAACCTCCCCCACCTCCCAGTGGCATTCTCCTACACACCCAACATATGCAATATCCTAGTCTGTCCCTGTCCTCCTCTTTCCAACCCCTTGCCCCATGGCTGACATTCCTGTAAAAGACCTAGATGCAAAATCTGTTCCACTATCACCTACTCTAGTCCTGTCACAGGAGCTTCCTTTCCCATCAAAGACAGGATCACACAAGAGAGCAGCCATGTAGTCTTTCAAGGCAACTGCAGCTATTGTGTGCCAGTCTACTTAGGATCACCACTAACAAGCTGTCTGTCCAGACAAAAGGCCATTCCCAATCTGTGACCAAGAGACTGCTGGACCACCTGTTGCCAGACATGCCATGCAAACACAGTGTGCTTGACTTCAGTCGCTGCTTCATATCCCACACCACGTGGATCTTTCCCACCAACACATGTTTTTCTCAATTGCCCAGGTGGGAACTCTCTCTACAACATATCATTTGTTCTCACAAACCATCTTACCACAACCTTCATTAGTCACCATCCCCCCATCCTGCTCCCACTGCAACTTTGTACCTACCTTCTACCCCCATTGTTCACCTACTTACTAATCACCTACACAGTACACTCCCCCCCCCCCCCCCCTCTCTCTCTCTCTCTCTCTCTCTCTCTCTCTCTCTCTCTCTCTCTCTCTCTCTGCTCCTCCCCCCCCCCCCTCACTCCCTGAACCAGTACAGCTCTACCAATGCTGGACCTAGAAGCCCACCATCCTGTCTCCCCCAAACCCCAACATGCTCCCAAAGGTAGCACTACAGTGCCTTTCCCCACCTCTACTGTGCTACCCTCCCCTTCCCCACACCACACCTTTTCTGTAGTCCCACCGTCCACCTCTGCTGCGAGTGGTACTCATCCCAGTGCAGCCACAGGCCTGGAGACAACAATGGGCATGCATGTATCAGTGGTGCACATAAGAATATGTTTGTTTTTGTTTCTCGGCCTGTTGAACTCCATCTGATAGCTCAAAAATCTAACAGTCTACTTTTAAATGTGCCTTTCTGGTATTCAATGCCTCCTCTGTGTGAAGAGTAGCAATATATTTTAATTTCAACTGTACTACTTCTTACTTATTAGATTCTTAACAATACTTACATTTATTTCATCTACTAATAACCGGGGCCGAGCTGAATCGTACAACAGGAACAGTAAGTTAACTCCAACTCCAATTCCAATTCCCATTTCCAGACCAAGGAATATGCAGCAAAAAAATGTGACAATGTAGGGTATAAGATCCAGCTCTGCAAACAAACCCACAAATAACAAAATATAAGTGACATGCTGAACAATGACTACAGTGTATCACTTATAATGTTTTAATATAGGTAGAAAATATACTTATCATGCAGCAGCAAAGAAGGAACATACAAAAATTATGAAAAGTGCAAGTTTTCAGAGGCAGTGGTTTCTTATTCTGGCAGAAGGGTTGAAGGGGAAGGAAGAGGATGATGGAAAGGACTGATGAGGTTTACAATATAGGGAGAGTTAGGAAAAAATCATTCTGAACCCCACATAAGAGTAGCTTACCAGATGGAACAGAAGACTGATCATTGAGGATTTTGCTGTCTGGAATGATGAGTAGTTTGAAAACATTGAACACAAGGCATGTTCCCAAATTTATAACTTTGGATGTGAACAAATAATAGTCTACCATGTATCTGTTATCTTCTCCTGTTCTAGTTTGTGAAATTAAAATATTTTTTTTTCTTTGTAGATATCAGCAGTATATACTGAAACTATGTAAGGAAGAAAGTACAAGGGTTTGCTAGTAGTTTCAACATACAAAATACAGATGTTAGAGAGTTGGACATTTTCCATTTTACTTCTAGTCTTTGAAGAAGTTATCTGTTTCTCTGCAGTACCGCACTTAATTTAACAATAGAAAGTCTTGGGTGGGATACAAATAATTCAAGAAGTGAATGTAGCCTCCTACTATGTAGCTGGTGCATTTAGTGGTCGACAGTGTCCTCTTGTCTCTCTCTCTCTCTCTCTCTCTCTCTCTCTCTCTCTCTCTATCACACACACACACACACACACACACACACACACACACACACACACAGTGTATTTTATTGGCCATAAATATTCTCTCTGCACTACAGCCTGACTGGGGTGATGGATTTTGTTGGGTAGAGTGCAGTGAGAGAATAAAAGAGCAAGGAGGCGGCTTCAGTATGGAGGAAAGAGTGGCTGATGGCTGGGAAGAAGAGACTGCAAGGGAACAAGACAGGAATGTGGCACCAATGAGCTTGGGCTCATACAGGCAGGGAAAGCTGCATGTGACATGAAGAAGAGGAGGATTGGGTTTAGAAGCAAGGGGTTGGGAGACAAGGACTGCTAACTATATGACACAAGATTTCCATTTCTTGGGTGACTAAGAGGAGCTTTTTCAGATTCATATGCACATCTGCATCATGGGCACACCTAAGCACAGTTGTCAAGCAGCTTAGATGCTCTTCAAGTGTCTTCTGGAAAATAACAGTGTGGTCCAGGTAGCAAAGACACATCATTTATTTACGATCACACAGCAGGTCACCCATCATGTGGTCAAGAGTGGCTGCAATGCTGCTAGGGCTTAACTGCCTAACTTTGAACTCACAGATACCATCAATTAGAATGAATGCAGACTTTTCCCTGTCACCTTCACAACTTTCTGCCAGTAGTTAGAATGTACATACAGGCTGGAGACATACTTTCCTCCCTTCAATCAATCCAAGGTTTCATCTGTGTGTGGCAATGAGTATACATCCTGTTTTGGAATTGTGTTCAGCAACCAGTAACTGGCACAGAAATGCCATGTACCCTCTATCATGTTACATCTGTTTACTTCATCAGGACCACAGGGGAGGACCAGAGACTTTCTGGTGGCTGAATGATGTCATCTCACAGCATACTCTCAACTGCCTTCTGACTTATCCACCACTCAGCTATACTCAACATCAGTATAGACTGATGGGAAATGATCCCTAATGTTGATATGCAGTTTCACACTAGATCTTCTGGTCTGCTACGTCTCCGCTCCTGACTTGAACACGTCCAAAAATTGCAACAGAATTGCCAGTGCTCCCTAATGTTATTCGTAAACCAAGGTGAGGGCCTATTGACAAATGGGTAGCTGATTCCATCAACTCACTGAGTTGACCTTCCTGGATTGATTTGCTACCCCTATGCACATACTCTCAGGGATGAGTTGCAGTTGCTCATAGCAATTGTTGACTCCTCATTCACTTGTGATGGATATTATCATTGTTGACACAGAGATTTCTTCTAAGTGGGTGAGTACTTCTTTGCATTTGACCAGAGGCTCACAGTTTAACAGTGAGTCTAGATGACTGACTATGACTTGTCTCATTGATGATGGTCAGAAAAGTGCATATTCAATGTTAGATGTCCATCCAGAGCAATCACTGTTGTGTGGTTTTGTTGGAGGAGTTTCATCAATACGGCACGTCAATCTTCCACAGTCCATAAATGCTTGCAATGCCTGTAAAAAGTCCGATGGATTATGGGATTTTTTTTTTTTAATAAAACGACAAATTCAAAGGCCTGTATTCTGTCACTTACACCTTTTATCACAACATGGGTTCCTGTTGCCTGGGTGTATATTCCATTTTCAACCTTCAGAGCAATGGTCTTTGAACTTTAGAACATCATTTTCTTCAATTGTGATGATAAACATCCAACAACACAGAAAATGGTGCCTCATATTGACTAGTGCTTGGACAGGTGGGTGATGATGACATCAATGCCATCTTTCTGGCATCATCAATTGTAACTCAAGGAGAAGTTTGATCTCTATTACCTCACATCCGTAGATGGTCATTTCATTTAGTTTTTCTAATTTTGTTGGCTCAGTGAATGGTAGGAACTTCTGTATAGCAATAGAGAACAATTGTCACACTGAATAGTGACCTCAACCAGCGTAAGTGATTGACTTTGCCCTGCAGGTCTTACAGCCATTTGAATTTGGACATCTTTTTATTGTGAATCCAGATGGCTGTTAATAGCAGCATTGAGTGTCAAACCCACACAGGAGGCATCACCAGTTCAAGAAGAACACTGTAGAACATCTTTCTGCATTCTCTTTTCTGGTGCGTTGCTTCGATGTGTTGCCATCACCAAATGAAGTCCTCTTTTGTGGTGGCTGCAAATGAAGCACTTGATAGATGCCCTCTGCCCTGCCACAGTCTTCATTAGGTGTGGAACTTCAATAGTTTCTATCATACTTGTGTTTGCTGTACAACACACCACCAGAATACACTGTATATATATTGGTAACAGCTCCCCATGTCATTGGGTTCCACTCTTTAGTTGATCATTGACCTCACAGACCTGCTCCTGATTGTTGCTAAATATCTTCTTAATTTATGGCTGACATTTGTCCCAAATGTTGAGCTTTTGCTAGTTGATTTTGACCCATTGTTGGGCTCCACCATACAAATCATGTCATTCCACTTGTTGCATTTAATGACATGGCAGTGTCAAATCCCTTTAGACATTTAGTCAGCTCCTGGCTCACACCTCCTGAAAACACTGCTGGATACCTGATGTGCATATGACTCACCGATTCCTTTGTATCCACTTGTACTTCAACTATGTAGACTGCCCTCTGTCTGTCTGTACCTGGGTTCCCGTCCATGAAAATGAAAGTTTTGGTGTAGTTTTATCAGAGATGTAGCAATGTCAGTTGGTAAAATATCAGCATCTTGTCCAAACTATGTCACATAGAATCCAGTATCATGTACCAGTTAGTTGTGAACATGAACTAACACTTCACACTTAAAGTACTTTTTTGGATGTTGCCTCAAGTACACATGACGATGAACTGCCTACCTCAGTAGTGTGTCCTTCCATTTATACATAAACAGAATGTAGTAGCAAATTACAATATTTCAGAAATAAGTATGTGGCAGACCCTACCAAAAATCAGAAACGTCACATCATAAACAATAGCAGAAGGGAAGAACCACAGTGACGGTCAGCACATTGGCAGCCAGTAACAAAACCATGGTGGACAAGACACAGCATGCATCAGTGTTACAAATAACACAAGGTGGATCATTTAAATGCTCAGTGATGGAATGTGTCTTATGTAATAATGTCCTCAATAGACCAATTTTCCCAATTCTTAACTTTTCTGTAATATTGTACAATATATTATGGACTAACTTACTCTTTGTTTTCCATAACAAGCTTAATATTGCAACATCTATCATGAAATACATTGCTGTGCTGATGATTCCAGCTAATGTTGCTTTAGGTATGAAGTAGAATGTAGATGTCAGGAAGCTCAGCGCCAAGAGAATCAAAATTCCTGAAAGAAACACAAAAATCAAATAATTTGAAAGAACTCCATAAAATACAGAACTCTTATTAGGAAAATATTCTTAAATTAATTATAAAATGGAGATGGTTTTTAGACTTAATTTCAGTATTTGCCCACACCGAAGTTAACACTTGGTCACTGTGGACTGACTGTTTGTTATCTAGTTATTGTCACACTGAGTTTTCTAGACCAGCTTTAATTTCCTTGTGGAGGAAAAAGAAAATATTTTCAAGTATCTAAGTGGTGAAAGTGCCTAAGGCAAGGATGAATTCATGAAAGACCCATCAGTAAATGTATGTTTGTGGATGGGTAAACCTAAATATAACAATCATTGTAATACTTAAGTCTTAATTAAATTATTTTTTTGTGAAAATTTGATATACATACTTGTTTCTGTTTGTTTGAGCCAGCTTATTTCAAAACCAGTTATGTCCAAAGGATTGAAACTGAGATTAGTGCAATTCAATTCAATTCAATTTATTGGCGTCCTTGTGGTACATCACCAAAATCACATGGGACTTGTCAATAAACATTACAATTTAAAATACATGTACATGAAAATTTGTAATTGAATTTACTTGTCACTTACACATTACAATTTTAATAGAACTATAAGAACATTAACATAAAAATATACAAGTAGGATTTAAAAAAAAAAAGAAAAAGAAAAGCTCGTGATTCTCACAACAAAGATTATTTCCATTCTTGCATTAACACTGTTTCACACTTTCATAGAAACAGCAAGTATTTAAATGTGAGCAATTACAAATATTTATTATGTCAGGGAAATATTAACTGCACTTTTATTGTTAATGATTCATAAACTCTTCAGTACTTTAAAAACTATTGCTCAATAACATGTTTTTTAATTCTCTTTTAAATATGTGCAGTTTTGGTATTATTTTCAGTTCTTTGGGGAGAGCACTGTAGAGGATTTTGGGTTGGTACAGTACACTTTTGTGATAACATAGCTGTTTTATGAATTTCTCTGTAGAAATCATTCCTATTCCTTGTTTCGTAGTTGTGAAATTCTCTGTTTAATGTAGAAAATTCCTCGTGTTCTTTTAAGAAACATATGCTTTCATATATGTATAAGGATGGTAGTGTCATGATTTTTTAATTCTTTGAAAGCTTGCCTACAAGAGTCTCTATATCCTATACCTTTTATTATTCTGACTGCCTTCTTTTGTAGTCTAAATGAATGTTTTGTTAGACTGTTGTTCCCCCAAAACTGTACACCGTATCTTAATAAACTGTGCAAGAATGAGAAATAAACACACAACACTTTATTAATATTACATGAGCTTTTAAGCATTCTAAGTATATAACATGTTTGACTTAATTTTTTGTTCAATGATATTACATGCTTTTCCCATCGTAAGTGTTCATCAAACCATACTCCCAAGAATTTAGTGTATGATGCTTGTTCAATCTTACACTTACCCAGTTCTACTGTAAGGTTAGCTTTTATTTTATTTGTAATATGTCTGAAGTTGATCCACTTTGTTATTTTGGCATTCACAATGAGTCTGTTTTCATTAAACCATCTGTCTGCTTCGTCTGTTGCTAATGTGACTTTTTCCTGTAAGTCAGCTTCACTATTTGCTTTAACAAACAAACTTGTATCGTCAGCAAACAGTACTGCCTCTGCTTCAGATAGTTGACTTGGTAGGTCATTGATAAATATTAAAAACAGTAATGGCCCTAATACAGATCCCTGGGGTACTCTGTACAAAACACTCTCGAATCTTGATGAATATGTTCTATCTGCATGGCTTATCTCCACCTTCTGATACCTGTCCGACAAATATGATTCAAACCATTTGTGGGCAACTCCACGTATCCCATAGGCATATAACTTCCTAAGCAGTAACTTATGGTTGATGACATCAAAGGCCTTTGATAAGTCTAAAAACAATCCACAATTTAATTCCTTTCTATTTATGGAATTTAGAACAAGTTGCAAAAAATTGAAGATAGCTGTTTCAGTTGATTTATTTTTATGGAAACCATTTTGCACATTAACCAATATCCTATTCTTCATAAGAAATTTGTATAGTCTATGATACATTATCCTTTCTATTATTTTTGAGAAACCTGACAACACTGATAAAGGCCTGAAGTTACTATCATCATATTTATCGCCGTTCTTGTAAAGTGGCTTTATAGTTGACATTTTAAGTTTTGATGGAAATACCCCTGTCTTAAAAGATTAATTTATAATTTCAGTGAGATGTGAGGCTATGTTTCCTGCACTTTGCTTAATGACTTTGTCAGGAATCCCATTACACCCACATGACATTTTATTTTTTAACTTATTTATAGCATTTAGTACCTCTGATTCAGTTACTGGATAAAGGAACATTGTCATGTCATTCATGGGGATTTTTACCTTGCTAAAGGAACTGCATCATTCCATATAGTTACAACAGCTGTTTACATCTCAAATAGGTCTGGAAAACTTAACAGAACGTGCCGAAACTGCATACTACACATGTTTTTCATTGTTATAAGTAGATATGTCATCCATGAGTAGACCAATAAGCCACTATTAATAAAAAACAAATATGTTAACAAATAATGATGATGTGAAAAATTTCAGTGACACTTTTTGTTTGGTATCTTGTGTTACATCTCAACATGATACCATGTTTGGTAAATATCACTGACATTCTACACTTACATGATGAAAAATTTGACTGACAAGCGAAAAGAGATTAACAAGAGGAATTGTGATCTACCCTGTTAAGTTTGCAGTAAACTAGAATGTGACACAAAGTTGTTAACAAACATAAAGCTTACTAAAATGCAAAATTTTTGAGATGCTTAATCAGTTAGAAATCTATATCTGTATTTCAGATGTCAGCTGCAATGGAACATACTTTGTGTACCATTGTCATTCCTTCTCTTTACTGTTTCATTTTCAGTTAGATTTATCAGTACTAACTTCAACTGGTTTTAGCATCATGTGCATATTACAAAAATATTTGGCTGAAACAATATATCACCCAAGTCTTCTTGAAGGGCATACTCTTGATCATATTAAAAGCAGACCTTTCCATGGCACAAAAGCCCTCCCTTGCATAGACCAATCGAGTTGGTTGAGGAACTCTGTGACGCACTTGCTAAATAAACTCGTGGAAAAAAATGCTAGCTTCTTTGGAGATCTATCTACTTTTATTAATCCTTGATAATGATCCCTGACTGATGTACAGTACAAGGATCTCTAAAATGAGTGTTTTGTAAGCTCCCTCTGTTGGTGAATTACATTTCCTTAGGATTCTTCCAGTGATGCATTTTTTTATGAACTAGTTTTATGTGGTAGTCCAAATTGAAGTTGCTCTGGATGCATCACTATGTTAACATTTGCTACTGTCTCTAGGAACTGATCACTAACCAGTGATCAATTGCTTCTTTCCACACATTTGTGCAAAAATACATTGAATTTGTTTATCTTGAGAGTCATCTACCAATCCTCACACCAGGCATAAATCCTCTGCAGGTCTTTCTGAATTCATAATAATTTTCTGACACTGCAACTTCTCCATATGCAACAGCATCAGTCATGATTAGTGCCATGAAATTTTTGACAGTACCTATTCAGTCAGTACCTGGGATTAATAACAGTGAGTCTTGTAACATTTCTAATGGGTACACATAGAGTGTCTCAATTATTTTGACTATTACAAATAACTTTTAGTCCAGAAGCAAAATATAGAAATGTATGCAGTAAATGTTGCTTAGTTACCAGGGGCTTCTTGTGACTTCATTCATTATGATGATACAAACGGTAACAGCATCCTATAATTTTTTTTATTCAGTGATACATTTCCTCTCCTTAAGACTTGTTCAGAAACATACCGCAGCATACCATCCACGTAAACACATTTTTATTATAGGTGGAGCACAAAATTGATTCTGACAGTCCTGTTCTGGCACACAGTGCAGGTATTTGGGGTAATTTAACTCTTCCACTTGCTGTAGTTCACAGTAAACAAATGGAAAAACAAAGGAAAATCCACACCAATAATATAGATTGTGTGTGCTCACATGTACATTCATTGCAACAGAAGTGATAACAACTTCAGCAGCTTCATCTATGCAAGTTTTACCACGACCATGTTTAGTGGGCTTTAAACTCCCCATTTCCTGAAGAGTCACAAAACAAAGAAAATATCTCCAGAATGAGATTTTCACTCTGCAGCGGAGTGTGCGCTGATATGAAACTTCCTGGCAGATTAAAACTGTGTGCCCGACCGAGACTCGAACTCGGGACCTTTGCCTTTCGCGGGCAAGTGCTCTACTAACTGAGCTACCGAAGCACGACTCACGCCCGATACTCACAGCTTTACTTCTGCCAGTACCTCGCCTCCTACCTTCCAAACTTTACAGAAGCTCTCCTGCGAACCTTGCAGAACTATCACTCCTGAAAGAAAGGATATAGCGGTTCGCAAGAGAGCTTCTGTAAAGTTTGGAAGGTAGGAGACGAGGTACCGGCAGAAGTAAAGCTGTGAGTACTGGGTGTGAGTCGTGCTTCGGTAGCTCAGTTGGTAGAGCACTTGCCCGCGAAAGGCAAAGGTCCCGAGTTCGAGTCTTGGTCGGGCACACAGTTTTAATCTGCCAGGAAGTTTCAAGAAAATATCTGTTGGGAATATGAGTCCTATTCAGGATATCACTCTCTGCAGAGAACCTTGCCTTAGTAGTATTACACCTATCTTCAATCACAATAATGTAAAAGTAATGGTGGAGCAGTTTTTAATCATAGACTGCCTTCATAGTAAACAAAATATTGTTTAAAATTACTAGTGTGCTGTACTGCATGTACCCTTATTGTAAATAAGGAAATGTTATTGGAATTACTTTTCTGCTAACTTACATTCTTCATACATGGGTAGTCAAATTTAGTACACAGTTTCAGATCAATTTTACCATTCCCTGTTTGTTCCTTAACCTTCAGCATTCAGTGGTTTCCATCTGATAATGAAAGTGGCAGAAATGTGACATTCAGGTATTTGATCCGTACTTCCATTTCGTGCACTCAAAGGACAACGTGGAATTACAATTCAATCCCTCAGGTCCCACATCACTGTTATCACTTAGTGTGTATGGATGAGTTAAAAAATCAAAATGGGGAACCAATATTGAGCTAGAAAGAAGCTCAAAACATCACTGATCATTCTGAAATATTGTTAAAGATCTTGTGCACATTGTTCTTTACTACAGTCATTAAATGTTCACATATTTTGATCCACACATATATTTGTCAGTCAGATTTGGTCCTCTCGTAGCATTCTCCAATAAATGTGATGGTATATACTAGGTCTACACCTTTGCTTCCACCAATTTTTCTCAAAGTTTGGAGCTTTATTATGAAAAACTTGCAAAAAAATTATGATTCATAGTATTGCGCATCGCTGGTCACTACATTCTCCCATTGTTTGGATAGCATACAAATCCTGTAGTGGAAGAACTGGGTGTCTTTTGTGGGGATCCATGAATCTATTCAATTTTGCACTTGTTCATATGATCCAGAAGTGCTGGTCAGCCAGACTGTATGCCACAGATTGAGAAAGGTGGTAGAGAGAGTAACATATGGAGAATATGGTGGAAGGGATAGGACTTCTCATTTCAACATTTCCATGTATATTTTGATGGGTTTTGCAACATGGGGTTGAGCACTGACCTGCTGCAAAATTACACTAATGTGTCTATCACTTTATTGTGGCCATTTGTGTTTCAGTGCTGGGCTCGAATGCATCAATTGCTTTTGATAATGATGTCCTGTTTCAGTAGCTACGAAAACATTCTGTCTTCCACTGCCATGCTGGCCTTTGACATCAAAATCACCATTCTTAAGGTGTTTAAAACATTCTGTGCATGTTCTTCCACTAAGAGTTCCCTCACTATTTGTCTTACACAGCATTTTAAGAGCCAAAGCTGCAGCAGAAAATTAAAACTTCCCGCAAATGTGGAGAAATGGGTACGTAAGTTGACGTACTTAATCAAGAATAACCTTATGATGCAATCACAAATTGACTAATATTTTTATGGCATTATGCTCACAGATGCCTAAGCTTATTGTATTACACTTATGACCATCCACCAAAACTCCAATTGCCGCTACTGCCGTCTATTGCAAAATGGCAGAAGCAAAGTTGTAGACCTAATAGTTAATGATGGACATACAGTAATCTTCAGTGCAAAAAAGTCACCTGTCAAACATCCAAGTTAAAAGATTTTTGGTACTAGAATTATGAGAAAAATCTATTACTTTTCCATAGAGTGATGTTAGTTACTTTGCCTAACACTCCTCATACACCACTATCAAGTTGAGTATTTAATTATGTAATAAATTTTCCTATTGAACGTGGAAACTTTCCTAGCCTTTGCAGTCTTTCTTACACACCTAGTAAGCTTAGCTATTATTTTGCATAATTCCCTATTATAATCAATCTGGTTGAAAAATACTGAAACTCTGAGAACCAATTTTTTTATCTTCTCATCAGGTTTTCTTCTCAAACCCGGCTTTCATTTTCGAAGGAGTTACTTCTAACCATAGAGAAAAGATGAAGCCAAAGGCACAAAGAAGTTCAACAGTAAATACCTATGTTTTCACATTTTATGTTGTAAAATGGAAGAAAAGTGTACAAAAGTTATCACAAATATTTTCTCTCAAGTCGTAAGGTATTTCAATAACAACAACAACAACAACAACAAAAATGTCAAGAACACTTTTTCCTGTATTTGCTGTCAGACAAATTATTTTTATGTTCAATAAGTTCCATTTAATACCTGTGAAAAGTGCTCCCAATGTTGTCTTTACTCCTGAGGCATTGTTTACAGCTGTACGAGTGAAAGATCCAGTTATTGGCATGCTTCTAACAAATCCACCAGCAATATTGCAGATCCCCAAGGCAAGTAACTCTTGTGTGGCATCAAATGCTTTACCTTTGGCTGTGGAGGAAACAGTTTAGGTAATTGTAGCTAAATAGTTATGAACAATAGGCCTGACACACACACACACACACACACACACACACACACACACACACACACACACACACACACACACAGAGAGAGAGAGAGAGAGAGAGAGAGAGAGAGAGAGAGAGAGAGAGAGCGAGAGAGAGAGAGAGAGAGTTCCAAGAAAATGTATTGACACTGGCATTAACAGTTTCGCTAACTTGACACTTCTAAAGGAATGCAGCTTTCATGTCATGTATTATCCAGTTACCATTCTCTAAAGAAATATACTTGATGATTAAAATTACATAAAACAGCAAAACTTTAGAAGACTCTGGGTCTTCTCTGCAAAACTGACATAAAATAAAGTACTTACAGAATGCCTTAGCAATGGCAACAGTTTCCAAGATAGATACAACAGGAAGGGTTGCAATTGTTGGACCAAGTGCTTCTGTCATTTGTGAGAAATCATAAGTGTTGTTGTTGAAGTTTGTTGAAAAAGGTGGAAGCTCAAATGGGGGCAAGCCTTGTCCAATGTCACCTGTAACATAAAACACTTGTCAACACTGCGTCTTATACGGTTTAGCTCTACTACAACTTTTAACTAAAACAGAGTATGATTTATCATTAAGTCAATCATTAATAATTAGTTTTGAATTGGGCATTTTACTGAAAAAATCTTATATGATGTCCACAATCTCAAAAAGTATTATTGAAAATGTGGTCTTATTAGTTTACATTACAACGTTTTGCAATTAGATATATACACATGGGAAAATATATCTAAAAATAAAGATGGTGTTGCTTATCAAACAAAAGCATTGGTATGTTGATAGGAGACAATAAAAAACACACAAACATACACACAAATTTCAAGCTTTCGCAACCCAAGGTTGCTTCATCAGGAAAGAGGGAAGGAGAGGGAAAGACGAGAGGATGTGGGTTTTAAGAGAGAGGGTAAGGAGTCATTCCAATCCTGGGAGCGGAAAGACTTACCTTAGGGGGAAAAAGGGACAGGTATACACTCCTGCTCTGAAATGAGATCCATTCTACATGACATCCTCCCCACTCCACCAAGAGTGTGTGTGCACGCACGCGCGCCCACACACACACACACACACACACACACACACACACACACAAGCAGACATTGTAAAGGCAAAGAGTTTAGGCAGAGATGTCAGTCGAGGCGGAAGTACAGAGGCAAAGATGTTGTTGAGTGACAAGTATGTACGAGGGGCGGCAACTTGAAATTAGCGGAGGTTTAGGCCAGGTGGGTAATGGGAAGAGAGGATATATTGAAGGGCAAGTTCCCATCTCCGGAGTTCTGATAGGATGGTGTCAGTGGGAAGTATCCAGATAACCCGGACAGTGTAACACTGTGCCAAGATGTGCTGGCTGTGCACCAAGGCATGTTTAGCCACAGGATGATCCTCATTACCAACAAACACTGTCTGCCTGTGTCTGTTCATGCGAATGGACAGTTTCTTGCTGGTCATTCCCAAATAGAATGCTTCACAGTGTAGGCATGTCAGTTGGTAAATCACGCGGTTGCTTTCACATGTGGCTCTGCCTTTGATCGTGTACAACTTCCGGGTTACAGGACTGGAGTAGGTGGTGGTGGGAGGGTGCATGGGGCAGGTCTTACACCGGAGACGGTTACAAGGGTAGGAGCCAGAGGGTAGGGAAGGTGGTTTGGTGATTTCATATATATATATATATATATATATATATATATATATAGAGAGAGAGAGAGAGAGAGAGAGAGAGAGAGAGAGAGAGAGAGATACTATCCAAACCTACAATGTAAGTCTTTAGAAAAGGCTGTTGAAATTATAAAAAACTAAAATTTCTGTTAGATGTGTGAAATCAAATTTACACTCACCTGTTAGCTTAAAAGGGGCTTCTCCATCTTTGAAAAGGGCATAGCCTAAGCCAGTTCCAATGACAGCAACAATTGCATTGCGACCAAGTGATAGGAACCACAGTGCCTTACTAAATGCCTTTCTTGCTGTACCACTACCAGACAGATCTCGCTTTTTGTCAAATTCATTTATTTTCTAAAACAAGAGAGTATTATTATTGAAAAATAGCCCATGATGGAATTTACACTAATTGCACTAGATGCACACTGGCAAAAACATTTTATTAAAAAGGTAAAGGATATTTCACAATGATACCAGCCCAGTCGCTATACAAACAAAGGTAGCTAGATCAACACTGACAGAATAGAGTGAAATTACAGATATTACAATGTGCCATACTTAAAACACAACAAAAATCTAAATTAAAAGCCACTTTCAGCATCTATCAAAAATATTATCAAGCTTTCTTAACTGAAAAGATATTCAATTATACTGCCAATAAGCAGTAAAAATCAAATATAGTAAAATGTAACAAATGGCTTACGAGTATGTGTGCCAAATGCTAAAGAGACTAAACTATTAACAAAAAAAGAGCACAGGGGTGGGGTACTTGAAAATGATCAGTATGAGCTGCAAACATGTCAATGACTACATTTCCTCAGTTGAATAAACTGTGAATGCTAAATATAAAAATGTCTGACAGTTTGAATATCATTTCATCTGAATGCAGATATACCATATACCCACAGATAGCACAGAAATAAACATCTTCATCTGTTCACTAAAATGGCTCACCACAGCAGATATCATGGGCTAAACATAAACATAAATTTGTGTGAAAAGTGTACGCAATAAAAAAAAGTACTCTACTGAAAAAATAAACAAATCTGCTTGAAACTGATTCATTAGTGGCATAGAGACATGCCTAATAGTACAGAGACATCACTGCCATTCCAAATACTACTCACTTTCCAGTTTAATTATATATTTTCAGACACTCAGCCACATGAACACCCAAACACAATCACCCACAGCAATTCTTGTTTCCTTCTTTTCTGATATACATAAACAAACTAGTCTTTTTCCCCATGGCTTCACCCACTTAAATGTATGTCATATAGCACCCATCTCCTCCTCCACCCTCACTCCGTCCATCTCCTAATCCCTCTCACTCTGTCCACCTGCTCCTTCTCCTCACTCTGCCCATATCCACCTCTCATCTCTCTAACTATTCTTCCACTCCTTCCTCTTCCCTTTGTCCATCCCCTCATCCCTCTGTCCATCCCCTCTCCATTATCTCAGTCCATCTCTTCCTCTTATTTCTCTCACTGTCCCTCTCCTCCTACCATCTCTCTGCCCATCTCTTCCTGCCTCCTCTCTATCTTTCCACCTCCTCCTCCCCTCCCCCCCCCCCTCCTCTGTCTGTCCAACTCCTCCTCTTCCTTTCCTCTGGCCACCTCATCTTCCTCCCTCTCACCATCCATCTTCTCCTCCACCTTCTATCTGCTCAATTGTGGCCATCTGCATGTATAGCCCCTGCAAGGCATGCCAATACTACCTCCGTGAGACACCTGTCATGCTGGGAAGCCTAGATGTTAGGGATTTTAATTTTTTTTTTTTTTTTTGCCTGTGTCTCCACTGGAGCTAGGAGGTTCTAACCCCTACAGTGCTGATTCTCGTATAGCAGATAGTATGTGTACTAAATTTGGTTTATAGAAGTAATTACTCTTACAAAATAAGTATACTACTTATTTAGTAATTGTTTTTATGAACATTTCTGAAAAGGTTAGTTTTTTCTGGAAGGGCTCTTCTGATTTCCTGACAAAAAGCCTAATATATCTAAAATATTATGACTTTGTTGTCTTAGGCAAAATATTTAGAGCTGATTTTCAATGGAAAGGAGGAAAAGTGTCATCCTGACAGATTACTTTTTGAATTGAAAGCATTTTTATTTAACAAAAGCTGCAATATTTTGATCAATGAGATTTGTCTGTCACTTTTTCAGTGAGCGTCCTCTGTTCATGAAATGCAATAAAAGTCTACAAAATACCCACCTGTAGCTGCTAAAGGTGACTTTTTCAGCCCCAATTTTAACTTTATGTGTAAATACATTGTGGTTAGGGAGCATCAAAATCTCATGAGGGTAATGGATTTTTGAAACATTGCTATTTCAATTGAATCAGTTTACCCACTGCAAAACTATCTTTGTGAGTAACTTCACTTTCTAGATGAAATATATTATTCTATTCTTACAGTCAAAGGATCTCATGTATGTTTCAACCAACCCGGCCCAGAAGAGTGGCATAATATCTACGAATTACTGTTTTATCCTTTGTAAGGCAATCCGTAAGGGGACATATTTTTGCAGTCTAGACCACAACTACCCTAGTCGTTACAGGTGATAAAATTGTATTAGCTTTTGGGTGAATGGCCACCAGGTGTCTCTAGCCATGAAGTGGTGAATATTTCTTACTACAGCAACCAATTAATGTACAAAAACAAATATATTCTTTTTAAAATGCATAAACGCTGCTGAGAAATTAATTTTTGTGTTTCTTTGGGTCAGTATTCAACAAATGCAGCATCCTTCTTTCAGAAACTTCCCACTTACTTTTTTTGCACAAAATGTGCTGTACATCTTTCTATATTATACCACACCAATGTTGTCAGGAATTTCATGCACTATTGTTTCCTGATTGACCAGTTTCATATTGAGCATATTCTTCTGGTTTTATCTATGTGTGCAGTTTTTTTTACAACCTACATGTGAATTATTTTCTTAAATTTTGAAACATAATGAGCGGGTTCCTTATAACATTTTACCAACAATGTCAGACAATTTCTTTTGGCATTTAGTCATCCAAAACAGGGTATTTACAGTTGCAAAGTATTGCAGTTGATATGTTTCAACTACACACATACAACAACATGACCAATCTACAAATACACACAAAGAAAACAACTTTGCAGATCAAGTTGAAAATTAATTTAACTTGTTACACAACATCTATCAATGACCCAAATGAAAAATTCCAGTCACATTGGTATGAACGCCTTCACTGTGCCATACCAGGAATATTTCATCTTTTTCTCCCATAGCAAGGACTTGTGATACAGTATGACTCTAGTATGTATGTGTTCAAATGTCTATTAGTCTCATGGCATGCTTAATATTACTGAGTGCAGTGCAGACATCAATTATGATATTAACTGGTTGGATCACCCACTCAGTTTAGTCCTCCAAGTGTTCAACATGATTAGATTTGATGAGGGAGAAAGCAAGATGTACTTGACAATCAAGCAAGGTGCAATACTAAAACAGATTGCAGCATCTGCTAGAAAAGGATATACTTGTGAAGCCCAGCATATGTTCATCAACCAGATAGTTGTCTACAATTGTGTTGAATGACCAATTACTCCACAGTGTTTTATTTTTTTGGTAGGGAGTAGTCACCAAGGTGTCACTTTTACTATCATCTATTGTGCATCTGCATCATATTCTGCAAATCACTGTGAAGTGTGTGGCATATGGTAGGTCGCACTGTAACAGTTTTTAGGCCTTCATCCTATTCCACTCACATATGGAGCACAGGAAGAATTACTGCTTAAACGCCACTGTGTGTGCTGCAGTTAGGTTAATCCTGTCTTCACCATCTCTATGGTACAATAAACAGGGGTCTGTGGTTTGTTCCCAGATTCATCACTTAAAGTTGGCTCTTGAAACTTTGTAAGTAGACTTTCACTGGATAATCTGTCACTATGTTCAAGTACTTGCCAGTTCACTTTCCTCAGCATCTTTGTGAAGCTCTCCTCCATTTAGTCTTAGTTGATATCAGTTCCACACACTTAAACATTATTCCAGAATGGTTTGCACAAGTATTTTTTAAGCAATCTCCTTTGTAGATTGATAATATTTCCCTTGTATTCTACCAACAAATGAAAGTCTGCTTTACCTACAACTGAACCTGTGTGATCATTCAGTTTTAATTCCCTACAAATCATTACACATTGAGATTTGTACGAGTAAACCAATTCTAATGATGACTTATGCAATAATGTTCGATTTTGTGAAATGCACAATTTTAAATTTCGTAACATTTAAAGGAAGTTTCCAATTTTTGCACCAATTTGAAATATTATCAAGATCTGACTGAATATTTATGCAACTCTTTTTGGACTGCACTTTATTATAGATAATTGCATCATCTTTAAGCAATGTGAGGTTACTATTAACACTGCCAGCAAGTTCAAGTTCATTAATATACAACATGAGCAGCACAGGTCCCAACACATTTTCCTGGGGCACACCTGATGTTAATTCTCTTGATGACTACCCATCCAAGATAACATGTGTCCTCCCTACCAAGAAATCCTAAATTCAGTCACTAATTTCATTTACTATCCCAAATGATCAAACTTTTGACAACAAATGTAGATGTGATACCGAGACAAATGCTTTTGAGACATCATGAAGTACTGCTTTCAGGATGTCATGTGAGAAAGTACAAGTTCGATCTCATATGATCTTTTTTTTTTTGGAGCCCACACTTGCTGGCATGTAAGGTGATCACCACATTTGAGCTCAGATATATTTTAAAACTGTACAACAAGCTGACTTCATGGCTGATGGAATGTATATTATGGTTAATACAGGGAGCTAACTCAACCACAAATTCAGTGAAGAATCTGATAGGAATTCCATCAGGTCCTACAGCTTTGTCCATTTCAGCTAAGCATGACATTATATTGATTCCTACTTCTGCAGAAAATCTTTGCTCAGTGTTGCTTAGCTATCATCTACTTGGCATCTCAAGTGGTGGTGCCTTGGTTACATGGCAAGAAGTTTAAGCATGAGTGCAGCTAACAAGTGATTTTCTGGGGTTTGCCTCACATGGCATTGGGGCTTATACATGAGAGCCATGGTGGTTGTTCATCACCTGCTGGGGAGTTGCAGCTTTGTACTGCTTGTGTGGTGACATCATATTCTGAAATTAGACTTCTGGCATATTCATGCTGACTCGACTGGTGGCTGTGGTCATTTACATTCTCCACCATTCACTTTGTTCCGATACAGGAATGACAATAAGCGCTATATCTTTTGGGCATTAACTGTTAATCATGATTCATGAGACAATGCTCCCCAATGTGCAGTCACTTCTGAGTGGTGTTTGTCATTTGAGACTAAACTGATTCTGATCATTCTACTGGCTATGTTTAGCTGATACCTTTAGATGGCACTGTCTAAATAAAACTTGTTGGAATAATTATTTAACTCTTATTAACTGTAAGAGTTACAGCTGTGCTGGTACGTTTTTTGTGTTAGGCCTACTAGTAATTCTACCTATGGGTCTAGTTAATTATTGATGTTACAGTCTGTCCTGTGTTTCACACATGTGTATATTATTTCAAGTTTCGAGCAAATTACAGAAATTGTTTTTAAAAGAAATGAATAATTTCTTTAAATTTTCTACTGTATATGTGGGTAATCCCTAAAGTAAGGTCTCCTATTTTTTTTTTATAAGTACAGAACTCTTTTTTGTGGCAGTTGGTCACACTGTTACGAAGAGTGATTCACGTACTGTGTTTAAACATTTGCACGCCGCACTGAGGCGCTCAGTTTTGGCTTGGCAACCGTGGAGAATGGAGCTCCCGTTGGATGTTACTACCAAGTGCGAATTGCGCGCAGTTATTCGGTTTTTGAACGCAAAGGGCACTGCACCGATTGAAATCCATCGCCAATTGACGGAAGTGTATGGTGAGACGTGCATGGATGTCAAAAATGTTTGTAAGTGGTGTAGAGAGTTTGCAGGTTGGTCAGACCGAAATTCACGACGAACCAAGGAGCGGGAGACCGTCAATTTCTGAGATGACAGTGTTGAAGGTTGAGCAAAGCATGTGTGAAGATCGGCGCATCACCCTGGATGATGTCTGCATGTTGGTTCCTGAGGTTTCCCAAAGCACCGCTCACAGAATTTGATCAGAAACATTGAACTACCGGAAGGTGTGCGCAAGATGGGTGCCGCGCATGCTGACTAAGGACCACATGCGGCAATGAGTTGCTTCCCGCGCACGTCTTCACCGCCTTGCAGCCGAACATGACAACTTTCTGGACTCAGTTGTCACGGGTGACGAAACCTGGGCATACCACTTTACACCTGAGACCAACAACAATCACGCCAGTGGCGGTATTCTTCTTTGCCAAAGCCGCGGAAATTCAAACAAGCACAGTCTGCCGGTAAATTCATGACAACCGTTTTTTTTGGGGGGGGGGGGGGGGAGGGGGATCGGAAAGGGGTATTGTTGGTCGACTTTATGTCCACTGGGACCATAATTAACGCCAACAGGTACTGTGAAACTCACTCAAACAGGCAATTCAGAACTGGAGAAGAGGAATGTTGAGCAAGGGTATACACATTCTTCATGTCAACGCTCACCCACACATCACTCGGCAAACCGTTGCTCTGCTCTCCTGCAACAGTTTCAGAGGAACATAATCACCCACCCTATAGTCCTGACTTGGTGCCCAGTGACTATCACCTGTTCCCTGAGTTAAAAGAACACTTGGCAGGAAAGCGATTCAGCTCCGACAACGAGGTGAAAGAAGAGGTTCATAACTTCCTGAACAGCATGGCGGCCAGCTGGTATGACATGGGCATACAAAAACTGCCACAGCGTCTACAAAAATGCATCGACAGAAATAGTGATTATATCGAAAAATAGCTAAATGTTCAAGCTGTAAACAGATGTAAACGATTGTGGAAATAGACGGGTCTATGTACTTATAAAAAATAGGAGACCTCACTTTTGGGATTACCCTCGTATATGGACTGCTTCATGGCTTTGTGTGTAAATTTATACTATTAACTCTTCCACCTGTGTTTTGGTATTTATTGGTGCTACAGTCTATTCTGTGTCACAGATGCATACACTATTTCCAGTGTCTGTTATCTGCTGATGTGTATTACAGAAACTGTGGTTTGAGAATCTTTTGGTACAAACAAGTGTTGCCTGCTTTTGTAAATTAGAAAGTGGACTCTGTGATAAATTAATAAAAATATTTTTCTTTCAGACAATATTTTATTTTTGCTCAGTACCTTTGTATTCCCCGATCCTAGGTTCCTTCCAGTTCAGGTATCAGCTGTTTCTCAACACCACTGGTATGAAAACACCCCTCACTCGTCTTTACGGGGGTGTGAGAATCAAATTACGTCAATCCCCTTGTCCTTTCCCTTGTAAAGTAACATTTGAAAATAGAGCTGAGGATTTTTCCTTTGCTTCCCTCAATGTCAGTTCCTGTGTTATCCACGAGTTCTGTAGACGAACTTTGGTGCCTTTGTATATGACCATTTCATGCATTACCCTCTCCACAGTCAAACCTGCTGCATTCAGCATCACTCTATCCTAAGCCCTACATGTTTTACACCTACTATGCAGTAGTTTCTGTTTCCTTAGGAGTTTCTTTACAGTGTATACTGTGGAGTATCTTTCCCATCATGAACTGTTCTACCAAGTACATACGATGGCTGTTCAATAAAGAATGATCATAATTTTTTTTATGGTCATAATTTCTGATGCTAAAATTTAATCCTGTGATATTCTGCTAGATTAATGTACAACAAACCCGCCATAGTAGTTTCACTGTTGGGGCTCCTGGTTCCCGCCTGTGAGAGGCAGGCAAGTTCGAACATATTCAGTATAGCCTACCGCTGCAATGGAGGTAACATGCAAGGAACAACATGCTGCTTTGAAATTCTGCTTTCTGAGGCCTATACAATGTTACAGCAGGTCTATGGAGAATCTGTTCTTCCCTACAGCACAGTTTGAACCTGGTTTAAAATGTTTAAAGGGAGGAGACAATCAATTGCAAAGGAAAGTCGACCCGGTGTTCCAGTTACTGCTCTTACGGAAGACTGCTGTCATTGTGAGAGAGGATCAACAAATTACCTTAAGATCACTTTCTGAAATACTGAACATTTCACTGGGTGCCACCCACACATTGGTGACAGAAGAATTACACATGACACGTGTTTGCGTGCGATGGGTTCCAAGACTGTTGATTTCCAAACAAGACATTCGTGTGCAGCGCTGCATGCAGTTAAAGTTTATGTTAGAGGAAGATCCGTAGTTTCTTTCAAATGCAATCACCGCTGATGAAACTTGGCTACATCATTTTGATCCTGAGAGCAAACAGCAAAGCTCAGTGTGGGATCTTCTTCACCAACCCCAAAAAAGCAAAAGTGGTTGCTTCTGCTGGGGAAGTTATGGTCATCTCATTCTTTGATATTCATGGAATGTTTTATCAGCATGTTGTATCTGCACACACATCAGTAACTGGATAATGCTACAGGGATATCCTGAAAACATTTCAAGTCCATATCTGGCACAAAAGACCACATTTCCGTGAAGCAGGCTGGATGCTACACCATGATAATGCACGGCCACGTATTGCCAATGTTGTTGCTGAATATCTTACAAAAATCAACGTGAAGTCCATCCCTCAACCTCCCTATAGTCTGGATTTAGCCCTATGTGACTTTTTTCTATTCCCTAGCATGAAGAAACGCCTTTGTGGAAGGTATTATCAATCATCAGAAGCAGTAGTGAAGGCGACACAGGCAATTTTGAAGCACATCTCAAAAAATGGTTTCTAGCATGTATCTGAAGACTGGCAGAAATGCTAGGACAAGTGCATCGCATTCATGGAAGACTACTTTGAGAAGGACCATCAAAATTATGACAATGAATAAAGGTATGTCCTCAACAACAAAAAACTTCTTTATTGAACAGCCCTCATACTTATCAAATACATGGTCAACTATTCTTTTAAACTTGACACAAAGGTATTCTAAATGCTCTTCTCCAAAGCTACATGTTTCAAATTCTTTGTTGAGATATGACGATATTGCCTCCTTATATAATCTGCTGAACAGATAAATTCTTCTACCTGTTTTATTTGCCCTTTGTATTTTGGTAATCATTGGTACTAAAACTGTCTGATGATAACTGATACCACTTTCAGTGTCAACATTCTGAAAGAATGTCAGATGTATCTGTTGCAATTAGAAACAATATATTTCAATCACGAATGGGCTTCCTAACTACCTGTTCTATATAGTTCTCCGAGAAGGCATCTAGCAATGTTTAGTGGGGATGTCTTGTCACACCCACGACTTACAAAACTGTAATTTTTGGTACTAGTTGTTGACTGGTTAAAGTCTCCTTTGATGATGACAGTTTGACTGAGGAACTTATATACTACTGAACTGAGGTTTGTTTACATACAGAAGTGAGTCTGATGGCCGTTATGCCTGCCCTTGATACTGAGTACCAGAACGATCTCTCATGCAATTCCAGTTTTATCTCAAGAGTAACGAATGTGCCTATCTTCAATATAAAAATGTTGAGGGGTAATGGGGCTGAAGCACTCAGAATCACAAGAATGTCAGTGTCCTCCCCAGAGACATCACAGACAGACTGCTGAACAATGTCAACAGCAGTAGCTGTTCATCATAAGAATAGACCTGATGCATCACATCATATATTCTTCTGCATTTGCTAGGATCTCAATGGGCTTTGTTTCACATGGAGCAGAAGCCAAGCTGTCTATAGTACAGGAAGTCCCGTTCAAAAATGGCCCCACAAACAAACATTTGCTTAAATTACACTTAAAGGATTTGCATAAAACTCAGGAAATGAAATCAAATGAACGTGTATCTTGTTCATGGGGAAATAAAGGCGAATCACAAAAGTTGCTGGAAGTCACTGCCCTTGACTTAATAAACACAGTTGAACATGACACTGCAGATTCTCAAATGTTACTGCCAGAACATCTGGTGTCACTGCTTGCATTTCACGGATATTGTTCTGTCATAAATCTTCCGAGTTGTATGATTTGTTCCTGTAGACCTTGCCTTTTAGGCCATCCAGAGGAAAAAGTCAGTTGGTGTTAAATCAAGTGATCCTGGGAGACCACAGTCCTTTTGAAATCACTCCGCTAGGGAAACAAATGATTCGACCTGAACCATGGTCACTCGAGATGTGTGGCACGTGATGCCATCCCGTTGGTACCAGCCGATGGCAACTTCTTTATCCTCCAGCTGGTTCACAAATTCCCGAAATATTTTGATGGAAACTGCACTTGTCACAGTAGACTTGAAAAAAGCTGTTCCGATAATGCAATGCTGTGATAGTGCAAAGAATACGCCAATCTTTTGTGAATACAGGGGTTGCTCGACCAGTGGATGTGGATTTTCATTTCTCCAGAAATGTGTGTTCCGAAGGTTCACAATAACCAGAGTCCGCCCCTGGTAGCTGAGTGACGCCGGCACGGTAGCTCAGCGTGTTCGGTCAGAGGATTAGCTGCCCTCTGTAATAAAAGAAAAAAAACTGAGCGGAAGAATCAACAGTGAACGTGAACGGGTGTCATGGGACGTCAACCCCAAACAAATGCAATGAACAAGATCGAACAAAATGTCAATCCTAAGGGCCCGGGTTCGATTCTCGGCTGGGTAGGAGATTTTCTCCGCTCAGAGACTGGGTGTTGTGTTGTCCTCATTACCATCATTTCATCCCCTCGACATGCAAGTCGCCGAAGTGGCGTCAAATCAAAAGAGTTGCACCCGGCGAACAGTCTACCCGATGGGAGATCCTAGTCACACGACATTTACATTTTTACAATAACCAGAGATGTGGAACCTTGCCTCATCACTGCGCCATGTGTACTACAATATCCCTGGCGTCTGAGAAATAAATTGCTGAAACCAATGGCAAAAGGTAATGTATTTTTCCTTGTCATTGACGTTCAGTTACTGTAAACCTGTATGGACATATGCCAGCTTTCTTCGCAGCTATGTGACATATGCTCCACGACATTCCACATTCCTGAAATAAGAGATTGAACAGATTTTGTAAAAGAGGCCAACAATCATTGTTTCATGTCAGTCACTTTTTCTTCTGATAATGGCTTCCGTTCCCCGCCGTGAAGATTCAACAATGTTCCACTGCTCTACATCTTTTTCACTAACTTTTGTATTTAGACGGTGTATGCTGGTCACCAAACCCTTCAGCAAACATTCGTTGACATGTCTTAATGGAACCAGTACTCCAATACAGTTTCACAAGGAACATATGCTCTTCGCAGAATAGCGATACATTGTCACTAAACACTGAACACCGAGGTCCAACCACAGCAATGTGCGGAAACGCACTGTTGCTTCAAACGGTGTTGCAGAGTGCAGTGTTACCAAATCAAACGTCTCAAATTACACAGTTTCAACGGAATTGCTACACATGTTTGTGGGGTCTCCTTCGTAGGGGACACCCCGTACAGTCAAGTACAGCAGACTCACGATAATCCGATATCTGACAGTCGGCATTGCGCATGCTCCAGGCACAGAGGCACACACTTGTGGCGACAGGTGTCGCCTCATGTCTGCCCCGTGTCTCACGCCAGTATAATTAATGTGTTTTCGAAAGTGCTCCTTTCATGTTATTAGTGAATATGAATTCTGCTACATGGATTAACTGTTCTGTTTTAATTTTTGTACTGAAAAGTGTTGTTTGATGCCGAGCACAAGTGGAAACGATAAACGTAAGCATAATACTGTAGCTCTTACTGATAAATGGTAAATTATTAAAACATATAACCGTGGTCAATCTCTCAACTTCCATTTCTAATACTTTTGATATCGGGCGAACTACCGACTTACGACATAGTAAAAAATAGGGGTAAAACAGAATAATTTATAAAAGCCGTAGAAGATGAGTCTAAGACAAAACTCTTCGCGTAAGCGAATACCCTCCAGTTGAGGAAGCTCTCAACATTTGGTTTAAACAACACAGACGCAAGCACGTCACTATTTCGTGAGATATTTTAAAACAAAGCCCAGCTTTTTCTATCGTGAAATGACCAACAAAGATTTTCTGCCAGCAAATTGTTAGTTTGAATACTTTTAAGGAGCGGCATATCACCCACTTCTTGCAGATGAGCGGAGAAAAACTATCAGCTGACGAGACTGAAGTTTCTCAGTTCATTCAAAATTTAAACGCCAAAATCGACGAACTAGGCCTTACGGCCGAACAACTGTATAATGTCGACGAAATAGGCTTAAACTTTTATAATGGAGGAAGAAAAATGTTTCCCGAAGGAAACCTCAAAAAGAGCGTACCACGTTAACGGTTTGCGCAAATCCTGCTGGAAGGCTCATGTTAAAACTCTTAGATGGCGCAAATCCCAGTCCCCCAGGGCATTTAAATCCACTAAACGTAAAGAGAAAAATCTTTTGGTTGTTAGACAGTGCTCCAGGACACCGGACAAGGAAGAATTGAGGGTTAAGACGACTCATTGTTACACAGAGGCTTTGCATTTGCCAAAAAATACGGCTGCACTAATTCCGTCGATGGATCAAAATGTTATCGAAACACTGAAAGCACATCACAGAAAGCGCCTACTGACTGATATCGTCAGCCAACATGACGCAGATATCACATAAATCTTGGAAACATTTAACATCAAGGATGTCATTCTTTTAAATGTAGCCTTTGCGTGGCGTCAGTTCAAGTCTTTCGCTCCTCTGATAAAATCTTGGGAAAATATTTGGCCAGAAAACCCACTCTTTCCACAGAGAGACTACAGGAATAACGAATCTGCAAAGCATCCCAGATATACTCAATAATGTTCATGTCTGGGGAGTTTTGTGGCCAGCGGAAGTGTTTAAACCGAGAAGAGTCACGCTGTAGCAATTTTAGACGTGTGGGATGTCGCACTGCCCCGCTGGAACTGCCGAAGTCCGTCGGAATGCACAATGGACGTGAGTGGATGCAGGTGATCAGACAGGATGCTTACGTACGTGTCACCTGTCAGAGTAGTACACAGACGTATCAGGGGTCCCATATCACTGCAACTGCACACACCTCACACCATTACAGTGTCTCCATCAGCTTGAACAGTCCCCCGCTAACATGCAAGGTCCATGGATTCATGATGTTGTCTCCATACTACTATATTTCCATCCGCTCGATACAATTTGAAACGAGACTCGTCCGACCAAATGGTTCAAATGGCTCTGAGCACTATGGGACTGAACACCTGAGATCATCAGTCCCCTAGACTTAGAACTGCTTAAACCTAACTAACCTGAGGACATCACACACATCCAAGCCAGAGGCAGGATTTGAACCTGCGACTGTAGCAGCAGCGCGGTTCCGGATTGAAGCGCCTAGAACCGCTCGGCCACAACGGCCGGCCTCGTCCGACCAGGCAGCCTGTTTCCAGTCATCAACAGTCCCATGTCAGTGTTGACAGGCCCAGGCGAGGCATAAAGGCATCAAACAACATGTAAAACACAGCTTTTGGTGTTTTTCGCATACCTATGTCATCAGACATAGATAGAAGATATGGGACCTTCTCATAGCCAAAATAGTACCGAAGCTCTTCATTATTGGGTTTTTTTGTTTTTTTTGTTTTTTTTTTTTTTTGGAACGTGATTCTGCTAAAAATCGTTTGACTGTTGGTGAGGAAGACCTTTTCGTGTAGTGTGCTTATAGATGTGATACGTCTTAGATGTAAGACTATTTCTTCTTTGGAATTTCACAGTCTGGTGCTCTGCACCTATTCTCTCATAGTATTTGGCGTTAAATTGGTCAATTCTGAGATGATGCACGTTTCATAGCGACAAAACGAGTGTTTTTCGAAAAGTGTAGCTTTTCTATAGGAAAATTTAATCAAATACCAAAGTTTTGGTACTCAATAGATGCAGAATTTAATGTTCTACATTTTTGATAGCTTCGAACTTTTCGACTATACGTTTAGTTTCTGAGAAATTTGAAAAAAGGTAAAAATCCGAAATTATTTTTTTTTTCTTAATCATGAAAGAAGCTACACTCAGAAATCGTGACTAAGTCAGATCATTCATAGGAGAGGCCAACTTGAGTGATTAAAACAGTTTCCAGAACTCCAGTAATTTTTGGAAAGCAGACTTCTTAATTTCCTTTGCAAATATATGATTATTACACTTCAAGTCTCCCCAGATGGCTACTCACAAATATTATAGGGCTGTTTCCGTGTTCAATCAAATAACGCAACCAAACAATTATAGGTCTTTTCGTCTGTTTCTGCGTAATACGTTGCACTTATTTAGGTTTTTGTGAACTGACAGTCCCAGCATCAAGCGCAAATTCTCTGCAGGTCTTCCTAAGTTTCGTGGCAATTGTCTGGAGCTGGAACTTTCATATACACAAACCCATCAACCACAAATAGCCTCATCGAGCTCTCGACAGTATCCACCAGATCATTTAAATACATAAGCCGTCTAACACTTCCCTGGGGTACTCCCGAAGTTACTTTTACATCTGACGATTTCATTCCGTTAAGAACAAAACACGAAGTTTGTTCAAAAAAATCCAGAACTTCGCCCACAAAATTTTGCTACGCTTAATTTTTACTTAATATGCATGATCTCCTTCGAAATACTCTTTTCCATTCCCAACGCCGTTTCCACTACCGGAAGCAGTCTTGTTGCGCCGGCCGGAGTGGCCGTGCGGTTCTAGGCGCTACAGTCTGGAGCCGAGTGACCGCTCCGGTCGCAGGTTCGAATCCTGCCTCGGGCATGGATGTGTGTGATGTCCTTATGTTAGTTAGGTTTAAGTAGTTCTAAGTTCCAGGCGACTGATGACCTCACAAGTAAAGTCGCATAGTGCTCAGAGCCAGAACCAGCCAGTCTTGTTGCGCCTCTTCCTGGATCGCGCTAAGCACCGTCTGCGAATTTTCTTTCATCTCGTCTATCGTTGCAAATCTTCCTCCTTTCGATGGGATTTTCAGCTTCGGAAATAAAAAAAAGTCCGCAGGGGTCAGATCTGGAGAGTACGGAGGATGAGGCAGCAGAGAGATCTCGTTTTTTGTGCAGTAGTCACGCACCAACAGGGATGAATGGGTGGGTGCGTTATTGTGATGCAAGAGCCATGAATTGTCTCATCACATTTCAGGCCGCTCTCACATTTTCTCGCAGGCGTCGTAACATAGTACCATCGATTAACAGTTTATCCATGTCGCACGAATTCGTGAAGAACTAATCCATCGAAGCGAAAGAAAACTGTCAGCATAGCTTTGGCATTTGACTTGTCCTGACGAGCTTTTTTGGGATTGGACAACCTTTCCCGATCCATTGTGAAGATTGGGCCTTGGTCTCAACATCAAAATGGTAGACCCACGTCTCATCACCAGTTATGATTCTCCTAAGGAACATCCCTTTCTCATTTGCGTGATCCAAAAGCTCTTCACAGATTGCGAGGCGGAGATCTTTTTCGACTTATTCATGAGCCGTGGGACGATATTGGCGGCAGCACGATACATTACAAGATGCTGTGTCAGTATTTCGTGGCATGATCCAACTCAAATGTTACATTCTTTTGCAGTCTCTCGGACAGTCAATCTTCATTTGGCACGAACAATTTCGTTTACGTTCCTGACGTTAGCGTCGTCGGTAGACTTCGAAGGGAGTCATCTGTAACTTCCTTACGGCCATTTTTAAACCGTGTGAACCATTCATAACACCGAATAGAGCTTAAGTACTCATCACCGTAGGCTTCCTGCATCATTTGTGTGTCTCTCACTAAAGATTTTCTTGACTTTCACGGAAAATTTAATGCAGACGCGTTGCTCCTCTAACTCTGCCATCTCGAAATTCGCAAACTGTGCGACACAATGTTCTACTCCATACAGAACTGAACAATAACTAAAAAACATACAACAATGAAACTTCCGGCAGTTACACATTTATCACAGGCGTGTGCAGGGATGCCAACCGCATTTCGCTCCAACACACCACTGGCGCGAAATTACGAATGTTCCGGAATTTTTTGTTGTATCAATTAGAAGCCCTGAATTCAGTCACGAAGCTGATTCGATATTCCATAAGTTCATATTCTGTTCGACAGTGTGCGGAACTGTATCGAATACCTAATGCCTCGCAGGGAGACGGCATCAGTCCGGGTGCAGTTACCTGTGGTTCTCTCAATTTCATGGTCGAACACAGCGAGCTAAATTTCATAAGATCCCTTCTTGCGAAATTCATTGATGCCCATTGAGAACTTTTTCGTTTACCAAAAAAGGTCATAAATCGTGTTCCAGACTTCTACAACATATAGTATCAGCAAAATAGGCCTATACTTACGAGTGGGACTCAATACGTAATGCAACATACTTTTTTTGAAAGCAGGTTGGTTTTACTCGGTTTTCCAATACACCGCATTATTCCCCACCCTCTGGCTACAAAACGACATTTTTCAACAAAATGTACGTTCAACGCGACGCCCTTACGACACCTTACTGGGAGGGCCTGTATACCTGCATGCTACCACTCTACTAGTCGACGTCGGAGGCAACCTCTTGTTGCATCAATAACCTCCCCATCGTCCACGTACTAGTTCCTGCGAAGTGTATTCTTTATTGGGCCAGACACATAGAAGCCTGAAGGTGAGAGATCCAGGCTGTCGGGCGGATGAGGAAGGACAGCCAAACGAAGTTTTGTGAGCTCCCGTCAGGAGTGCAGACTTGTGTGATTCCTTTGTCACGGAGAAGTTCGTCTGGATTTTCGTGGCGACGAACACGCTTAAGTAGTTTCTTCAAATTCCCGAGAGTAACACAATACATTTCAGATTTGATCGTTGCATCATGTGGGAGGACATTGAACAGAATAACCCACTCATAGTCCGAGAAGGCCGTCGCCATGACTTCACCGGCCGACGGTGATGCTTTGAACTTTTTGCTCGGACTGCCGTTTTGTTTCTAGTTCGAGGTGAACTCACGTTTAATCACCTATGACACTGCTCGACGAACAGTTGTCACGATCAGCTTTGTAACGCGCAAAAAATTCTGCAGACATGGTCCTTAGTTGCTATTGGTCTTATGTTAGGAGGCGAGGAAGCAAGCAGGCACTCACCTCTGAGTACACTAACTTGTGGGCGAGTGTGTCTGCACTACCAACAGAGACGTCCAGTTGGGCAGCGAGGTGTTTGATTGTGATCTATTGATCACTTCGAATGAGAGTGTCCTCACATTCCAACGTTGCAGGAGTCACAATTGTGTGCGACCGACCGGAACGCGGGAGGTTGGACAGGTTTTGTGCAAGCTTACGATGACCAAAGGCGTCTCGCCCAACGACTCAACGTGCTTTAGTTCACTGTCAGGTCTCCGTAAACATTCTGCAAACGCCTATGAATGTCTGCGATGCTCTGGTTTTCCGCCAAAATAAACTCAATGACAGCCGCGCGGGATTAGCCGAGCAGTCTGAGACGCTGCAGTCATGGACTCTGCGGCAGGTCCCGGTGGAGGTTCGAGTCCTCCCTCGGGCATGGGTGTGTGTGTGTGTGTGTGTGTGTGTGTGTGTGTGTGTGGGTGTGTGTGTGTGTGTGTGTGTGTGTGTGTGTTTGCCCTTAGGATAATTTAGGTTAAGTAGTGTGTAAGCTTAGGGACAGATGACCTTAGCAGTTAAGTCCAATAAGATTTCACACACATTTGAACAGTTTTGAAACTCAATGGCAGCTCTATTCCTGGAACGCTCCTCCGTTACAGTCGCCATTTTGAAGGCTACATATAACTTCGCCACCTGTCGGAACAACATGTAACTGAAGGCGTTGAAGCAGGAATGTTCCACGATATCCCACAACAAATTCAGCATTTTTTTAACAAAAATTAACCCAGGAAAAATGTGTAGCATTACTTACAGAAGGCACCTCGTATGTCTGATGCAGGCCCCAATCGGCACAACCTCGTGCTTGGTGCACCAAGCTGAGAGGGGCGCCAAAGTGCAGGATTTGTACACAGTGAGCATCACAGTTAGTAGCGAAAACTGATATGGTTGAAAATGTACGAGATGAAACGAAGGGGGGGGGGGGGGTGCGCTAAATGATAAGTCGCTTGTATGGACAAATGCTCTTCAAGCGGTCATGGTCTGATGAAACATCCTTCAAAACGGCAACGACCCGCATATTTTGTAACTAACTGGAATCTTCCGTTGTTCCAGCGATCTACAGCTACAAGCGAGCCAGTTGTTCTACAAACCGTGTATAGAATCGTATAGATCTCGCATCAGATCCAGTTGCCTTTCATCTATTGAGCGACTTCAGTAGATTTTCATGTCTGCCACTTATCTCAGTACCGCATCTTCCATTTCGGTGTTCAGACGATGATTGTGAGGAGGAATCGATTTTGGTTCTTCCGTAACGGAAGAACTTCGAACGACTGAACCCAGTATTTCGACCTTCTGTCTTTGATTATGCGAGTCGCTCACTTGCTTAGTATTATGTAACTATCGGCTGTGGTATTTATGTAGCGTCAAAACAGTCCTAACATTGTGTATTTGTTATACGAAATCCGTAGCTGTTAAGCATATTATTTATATAATATGCAATATACATTTTGTGTATTTCGAAGAAAGCATTTTATAACCTCATTACAGAAATATGCCGATGGAGAAGCAGTTGAAGTAACGTTAACTTTTAGATCTAGAACGAAAAAAAGAGTTGCCACTACTAATGTAAATCATTGATTGATAGCAATGTTCTGTGATCGCACTAGTCTTTTATAGCCCATCAGACATTAAACAGACTAAGTATAACAGTATTTTCGGCAGTTCGTGGTTTACTGTCTTCACCATATCAGAACACGGATCCAATGGCCATTCATAATTTAACTTCCGCTCAGACTGTCATACATTCACAACAGTTGCCATTATAGAAAAGAAAAAATATTAATATTTTTGTGGTTATCCACAGTTTCGGCCAATGTTCGAAGTGGTAGTCAAGATAAGAAATTAGTAAGTATTTTGACCCCTTTTGCCACATAGATTTACAAAATTACTATCGACTACAAATAACGTCCACATCACTAACGTGAAAGACTACTGTCCCCAACAGTAATCACAATTCCGTCACTACAATACGGGTAAAACCTTTTCAGACGGTAGTTCATTCATTCATCGTGTTCTGTAAATCCCACCACGGGAGCCTTCACGGATGTGGAAAGAATCAAGGCATAAACTAACAAAAGAGAAGCTACTCTGAGAAAAATTTGTATACTATATCTACAATAAACTAGTACTATGCTGCTTAATATTATTTGCGCTTATGCCATTTAAAAGTAACCTAGTGAATTAATCGAAACGCTATTCTTTTAGGAAAGATGCTACTTCCTCAGTTGTATTAAATAAGTGCTTTTCAGCTCCTACTGGTAGCAAAACGTTTCACATGAATACATTTCCATTTTTTAAAAATAAGAGTTCCCTATCAGATTAAAACTGTGTGCCGGACCGAGACTCGAACTCGGGACCATTACCTTTCGCGGTCAAATTCTCTACCAACTGAGCTACCCAAGCACGACTCACACCCCGTCCTCACAGCTTTACTTCTGCCAGTACCTCGTCTCCTACCTTCCAAACTTTACAGAAGCTCTACTGCGAAACTTCAGAACTAGCACTCCTGAAAGAACGGATATTGCGGAGACATGGCTTAGCCACAGCCTGGGGTATGTTTCCAGAATGAGATTTTCACTCTGCAGCGGAATGTGCGCTGATATGAAACTTCCTGCCAGATTAAAACTGTGTGCCGGACCGAGACTCGAACTCGGGACCTTTGCCTTTCGCGGGAGAGCAGGAGAGCTTCTGTAAAGTTTGGAAGGTAGGAGACGAGGTACTGGCAGAAGTAAAGCTGTGAGGACGGGGCGTGAGTTGTGCTTGGGTAGCTCAGTTGGTAGAGCACTAGCCCGCGAAAGGCAAAGGTCCCGAGTTCGAGTCTCGGTCCGGCACACAGTTTTAATCTGCCAGGAAGTTTCACATCAGCGCACATTCCGCTGCAGAGTGAAAATCTCATTCTCCAGGAGTTCCCTACATCGTTAATAACAGAGGATGGTTTGCAGTACACTGCTACTCTTCATTCAGCCTTAGAGTAAACATTGCTGCTTGCCATCCAGCTAGGAGGAATTATAAATTCTTGAATCCAGAGAATCAGATAAATTCTAGGTGTGGCATTGGAGGAATGTTTTTAATTTCGTTTTGAAGTTCGATCACGAATTTCGTGCTAAACGGATTTCCAGCAAAACATCCACTACTCTTGCTATCAAGATATTTGTATGGATGTAGCAGAAAGTACTATCAGCACACCTAGGGTACAACGTCAATAGATTTAAAAAATAAATAATCAGATACAAATTTAAATATCTCACCTGTAGAAAGACTAGTACGATTATGGTTGATACGCCGAGTACAACGTCCCACAGCTGAGTCTGCTCAATGTTGTTGACAACATTTATCCACGACTCAAGAAAGCTATCAGATTTTCCTCCAATACCCAGGAGGCCTTTCAGCTGAGACGAAGCTATGTTGAGAGCAGCAGCCGATGTAAAGGCTGAAGTTACTGGTACGGATATGAAGTCCACAAGGAAGCCTGCATAGAAATTTAAACAACGATTAAAGCAAGCAAACTGTTAACGCTTGCAAAATTTAGAGCAACTGACAGCTGAAACTTCGTAACGTCTGGTTAAAATTTAGAACAACTGACAGCTCAAACTTCGTAACGTCTGGTTATAGTTTGTTTGTAAAACGTAAATAGTAACGTAATTATCAATTCATAGACACTATATTCCTTACAGTTATACCGTACTTCAATTTCATTCATGTTGGTTCGCTATTTTTAATTCAGTAGAAGTTACAGTACTTTGACTTTTGTCGAATACATAGACTTACGGTTGTCAAAACAATATGAAAGAAAACCCAACCACTGCTACGTCACTGATCTGAGTCACTTCCTCTAAAGAAGTCGTAACATCTACCGAACTGTGACATTAGTTGGATCTCCCTAGAATAATCTACTCAGATCCAAGTGCGAACAGTAGTATAACTTGTCTACTAGAACCATTCAGCAAATGTAGCTGAGTGACAGCCTACTTCACGAAATTTTTGTTGACGAACTGATACGGCCATGTGTGTTCGTGGGTTTCTCTGGAGAATATGTTGCTTGAAAGTCTCTCAGGCATGCAGCATTACAGATTGATCGCAGTGACGGACAGTGATCGTGTGCTGATGTGCTACAGCACATTGTGTATATTGTACTAAAAGTATGCCATTTCTCTTCAAATGAGAGCCAGAAACCGCTCTAAAATTATAGCAATTCTCTTCTAATTCATACTGATGTGCAAAGAAACGGAAGGAAACATGATCTGTAGTGCTCCATCTACGGTAACTAGAAACTAGTGTCGAGTGCTGAAATGATGGTCAGTCATGTTACGATCGGCTCAGAGAAGGGACACAGTTGTCTGTTTTAGTCTGTGCATGCTCTGATGTGGCGTCATTCCTGCTGGCGCAGAGGGTGCTATGTTGCTCGCAGCATCAGGTCAGTACGTTGTAGGATTTTAGAGGAGCAGCCGTTATAATCAGTGCCAGTTTGTCAGGTCGGGTTCAGTTCCGGCTACTAGTATTTTTTTTAATTGTTATTCCTCGCAGTGTTAAACAGATAATAATAAAATTTAACCGCACGAGTGGTACAGATGTGCTGTCCACGTTGTTGTCGCTGTGCTGCTCGAACAGTGCTGCTACCTGTGCTGAGAGACGGAGTTCCTGCCACAGTTAAATACTTATCATCCGATTTTAAGAAAACTATTTGGTGAAAAAATTTGGTTTTTGCGCATCTCACAGATTGACATCATCACTGGATAAGGATATGAATTTATTTTCGTTATTAGTCGTAGTTGCTGTGCTGCTAAAAATTAAATTTCACGAAATTTTAGACAGCCTGCACAAGTAAAAGTGTATTGCTTAAAATAAGCGTACTGTTGATTTTAGCCCATACATTACGGTATATGAAATGTAGGCAAGGTATCGAAATTTTATTTAAAATTTAGCGCAGAGCGGTACCACATTTCGCTCTCGAGTTATTGGTTTTTATATTAGAAGACCCCACGTTCCCTCTGATCATATCATCATCACCCTCCATATGTTCATATTCTCCACATATTCTATCTGTTCATTCCCTCCTGTCCCCCATCTCTGGCTACGCATCCCCTCCTGCGCCCCCCCCCCCCTCTCTCACCATCACCCATCCTGCTCCCACTGCAACTTTGTACCTACCTTCTACCCCCATTGTTCACCTACTTACTAATCACCTACACAGTACACTCCCCCCCCCCCCTCTCTCTCTCTCTCTCTCTCTCTCTCTCTCTCTCTCTCTCTCTCTCTGTACCTTGCCCTCCTCCTCCTTCCTCTCCCTTTCTGTACATACCCTTCCTGCCCCCTCTCCACATAGCCGTACCCTCCTGCACCCCCTTCTCCCTATCCACCCCCCTTCTCCGCCCGTTTCTTTTAGTTTATCCCCCCCCCCCCCCGCCTCTATCTATCTATCACAACCTTTCCCTAAGCATGCCCATTTCCCTAAGCATGCCCATCCGGAAGTGTAGCCCCTGCAAAAGAGGTCGCTCAAGGAAGTTGGTACTACTCCCACAACACACCTCTCATGTAGCACAGTCTATATGCCAGTAGCTTAGAAACCCTTTTCTTTCCTTGATGTGTAAGCTGCCATCGTTATTTACTAACGTCCCAGTATCAGATACAATGGAGATCATAAGAGAATGTTGCTCCAGATGTTTGTGACTTAATTGAATTATATCTTCGCTCGAGCTATTTTAAGTACAATGGTGAATTCTATGAACAGGCTGACGGCCTTGCTATGGGTTCACCCATTTCGCCATTTGCAGCTGACGTTTTTATGGAACATTTTCAGCAACAGGCGTTATGTAGTGCTCCTTTGAAGCCTTCTTGCTGGCTCCGCTACGTGGACGTTACATTTGTTATATGGCAACACGGCGAAGAAGAACTTCATGCGTTCCACAATTTCTTAAATGGAATTCACCCCAAATTAAAATTCACCTTGGAGGTTGAGAGTGAGGTCGGTCTCCCGTTCCTAGATGTGTTGGTATACAGAAGATCTGATAACACTCTAGGTCATAGAGTGTACAGAAAGCCGACTAACACAAACAGGTATTTAGATGCCACTTCGCACCACCACCCAGCCCAGAAGCAAGCAGTACTCAACACTCTGTCTTTACGTGCCTTCCGTATCAGCGATGAAGACAACTTAGAATCGGAGTTGAATTTTTTAAAGAGGACATTGGAGGCAAATGGGTATGATAGTTATTCGATCGACGGGGCTTTTAGGCGGAAAGTTTATACCGCTAACAAGAATGACGAGGAACCGCCTTTTCACTCCGTCAGGTTACCGTTCGTTTCTGGGGTCTCTGATCGCATAAGCAGAATTTTAAGGAAAAATGGTATTCAGACATCTTTCTTTAGTCAAAACAAAATAAAATACTTTTTCCGACGGAAAACGGATGCACCTGATTACCTCCACAACGCAGGCGTCTATCAAGTATCATGTGGCTGCGACAAGGTGTATACAGGCGACATGGGAAGAACTGTTAAAGAACGCATTAAGGAACACGAACGGCACATGCGGCTAAATCAATGTGCAAAATCGGCAGTAGCGGAACATCACGAGAACTGTGGCTCTGATATAGATTTTAATAACGTACGTGTACTGGCTAAAGAAACAAACATTAATAGAAGAACGATCCGAGAAGCGGTTGAAATTTCTAAGAATTCATCTAATTTCAATAGAGAGGACGGCTATAGGCTTCCGGCATCGTGGCTCCCCGCCATCAAGGAAGCAAATACGCGGCCGCGGTGTGTGAGCGGCATAAACAACGCGCTGCAAGTCACCTAGGCGGACAATAATATTTTGGGTAAACATTCCCTCTCTCTTGCTCTGTCCGTTTCGAATCTAGCCACTGATGACGACCACAATAGCGGTAGTAGGCATTTCAACCAATAACCCTTCTCCAGCATAAGTGTGGAACAGTGCCTTTCTATCCAATGACGATGACCGCCAACGGTATCCACAGGAGATGAGCTACCAACGCCCCTTCTTCTGTATTAGCCTATGACTACGGCCCACCAATGGTAGCCACATGAATTTTAACCAATACTATCACTTCTCCAGCACGAACGCCAGAAAATTCCCCCTTTATAAGTGGACGCGACACTCGTCTCTGACAGTGTTCTAGCAGCAGTGGACACCAAAAGATCCTGAGAAAGATCCCAGCAGAGGGGTCGAAACGTCGAACATTTTAGAAGAAACATGACGCCGCCTAATATCCCAGAAGATTTTAACTTCACTGACAACGGCCACGAAAGCCTGCAGACTTACATATGTAGGCTTTCTCTCACAGTTTTGCTCATATACATATTTGACACATATATAGTACATATCTCTTCGTTCCTTCCTCTTCCTCCCATTGTCTCTCTGTCAGTCTCATCCTTCCACTGCTATCTGCCCATACGCTCAGTAGCCTTCACATCATGTGTTTGAAAATCTTGCTTTGCCCCTGTTGGATAGGCTGCACTACACAATGGATTGATAAAGCAAACTGATATTATTCCCACACGACACACCTTTCATGCAGGACAGCCTATGCAGCAGAGGTTGTCAAACACGTTCTTTACCCATATCTCCACTCCTGTTGGAGCTAGGGGGTTATAAACACCCTAGTGCTGATACTGGTGAAGTTTGGTGTTTGTGTGCTAAACTTGACTGAAATTGATCCTGCAGCTTGGGAGGAGATCACACACATACATACATACACATAGGCTGTTTATACACAGATAAAATTTAGATTTGAAATCTAAACTTTTCAATTAAGTCAATGGTGAACCTGAATCAGTCTCAGGAAACCGATTTATCTGATTTTTAACATTTGAAGTCATAATTCAAGGCCACTGTTTTGATATATGTCAAAGTCACACCCACCCCATCACCTCCCCTCTCCTCACCCTCCCTTCTGCTTCCTGCCCCCTACCCAATGGCTGTAGGCTAACTGTATGACTTAAAAATGATGAGAAAACCTGAAAAAAAACACGAGTTCATACATGTCCTCTCAAGCCTCTAGGCCATAGCATGACTAAAAACGGCGGGGAAAAGCAAAAAAGAAAAACAGGTGGTTTGGGTGTTGCATCCTCTTGATGCCAGGCAGAATTAAAGGGAATAAGATGTGAAACAAATACACTACTGCTACAAAACTTGTCTCTGGGACAATTGGGTGGCGAATAAATGTCAGGTTTTAGTTGAGTTATCTTAATATAGCTTGTAACGCGAAAATGACATCAGACAAAATAACAACAGTTGACCAAATAATTCCAATTTCGTTTTCGCAATATACACTAGATTATTCTGGCCAATGGAATTTTCTGCAAATATGACCACCTACCACTGCTATTTGCAATTTTGGAGCTATTTGTTACAGTTTTGCCGATACATTAACGTATTTTTTATAAAAGAAACATCCACAGCAACCAGCGAACGCCATCACCATTACCACTTGGTGACTGGCTTTGGCACAGCTTGCCGATAGCTACTGAGGGAGTCGGCGGGATAACAACATGTGTGCTGAGAATGAAGGTCCCCGCCATACCAGAACACCGATAATGAATGTCTGTCTCAACATGTCTGCTGTCTGCCAGGAAGCATGGTACAACATTCACGATGTGTGCACGTCTCTACATGCTGAGTCTTACATACTAATTTGTAGGTAATCTATTACTCACAGTGAATGATGCATTAGTAGGACATTCCAGCAACCCGACATCCTTTTCCATAGCAGGACCTGTACAGCAATCATTTTTACATTTGCCGTAATATCTATTAGGAACCTTTACTCCCTGAAGGGATACACTACCTGATAATGTGCCCAAACACCTACTAATAGCCGGCCGGAGTGGCCGAGCGGTTCTAGGCGCTACAGTCTGGAACCGCGCGACCACTACGGTCGCAGGTTCGAATCCTGCCTCGGGCATGGATGTGTGTGATGTCTTTAGGTTAGTTAGGTTTAAGTAGTTCTAAGTTCTAGGGGACTTATGACCTCAGAAGTTAAGTCCCATAGTGCTCAGAGCCATTTGAACCATTTTTGAACCTACTAATAATGCTATCACAATCGTAACGATCAGAGATACAGTGTGTTTCTCATAAAATAGTCGTCAGGTGTTTCAGAATATATCTAGAATTTATTACTGCAGGCAACCCAAATAAACAATGCTCATTGCACCTTTAATGCGACGGAAGGTATTTGATAGAGTGGCCCCACATTAGCCTAGTGCGATATTCGTTTGCAGTCATCTTGTGAGGCATATATGGAAGAAAGTAATATACTGCCTGCATGACACTCCCATTTTTGCAACAGTAAACCTCTCTGTGGTACACAACAACTCTCTTGTAGCTTTTACCACTTGAGTCTGTCTAGCATCTACATAATGATACACGATGAAACGTGTCGTTCTTCGATCTTAACGACACAGCTGGAGTTATTAACAGAAGGCATAGCAGAGGAATACAAGCAACCATTTTGCACCACTCCTTCCGTGAAGAAGGAAGCAAGGAAGGATGCAAGATTAAGTTTTTTGGGATAGTGTCGGTGATGAGGCCAGTAGACTCAGAGCACAAGTTCGGATCTAACAGAAGGTAAGAAGTGAAAACTGTAATATCCTATTCAAATAAACCGTCTTGATGTTCACCTTAAGCAACTTAACCACAGCGAAATGAAATTTAGCCATCGGAAGGAATATGATTTCGATTATGTACCCGAGTGATTTAACAACTATGCTAGATGACACCTACGTCTCACTCTCTCTCTCTCTGTCTGCCACAGAACGAATGTAATGGAGATAAACCGTAGTATATAATAGAACACAATGCAGCACCTCTTGTTTGTACAAACGCACATTTAGACATTAAAACACAGTATTTATATTCACTATACAGTAAATGCATCGTCAGCATCAGTTTTACTCATTTGAAATGCAATATGTTTATCATCATCAGCATGTCTCTTTCTGACCATCGTGGTGATCGGTGATTTATAATCACAGTAGTGACGTAACTACGTAGGCTTCTGTGGCAGGAGTAATGAAGACAAATTCTTCTTGGTGTTGTACTGCATCTTAGTATAAAATACGTTGATAATAAACTTAAAACCAACGTTTCGACCGTATTACGACGGCCTTCCTCAGGGCAGTATTATGACGTGGTACAACACCCAGAAGAATTTTTATCATTGTAATCTCAAGAGTGTATGCTGACAATTATCCTACAAATGTTCTGCAGGAACTCCTTGACTTAATTTTATCTATTGTGTAAGACGTATGCATTGCCGGTGATGGGCGAGGCATGGCAGAATTTCTGACCAGAGAGTAGTATGTAGTTAGTTGTTGCTTGTCGCGAGTCTGCGCGTGTCCGCAGTAGTAGTCTGTCCGTAGTAGTCTTCAGTCCGCGCTAGTCCGTGCTAGTCTGCAGTAGTCGACAGTAGTCGGCGCGTGCCTGCGCGTGTCGGCAGTCTGCTCTGGTCGGGACTCTGCAGGATGAGTATTGTTGTAGAAGGTAAAGAAGCAGCCTTGCGCATATCTAATAATGTCTGTTAATTGTCATTTAATTTGTTCCAAAAAATGCCCCAATAATTTTTATAATATAAAGTAATTTTTTTTAAAGAAAAGCATTCATTTCAATTTAAAGAACATTTCCAATGCATGATCATTCCTTCCAAGAATCAGAAAAAAATATACGCCAGCATTGCACGAAGCTGTGCCAAAAAATTTCTACATAAGAGCAGATATATATTCGCAGTTTTTATTGAGGTAAGAATTTTTCCTTTTTTTTGTTCAGAATACAGGGCCGAGGCGCAGCGCTGCTGTCGTCATAAAATTTACCAGGTTACTGAATTTTCTTTATTATTTCCGGGTTTAGGAATTGCATTTTGTGGTTACATTAAATGTGAATGAATTTCTGCACGGAGACTATAAATGGGAGCCAATTTTGTTCAGAGGTTACATTAAAATTAATTTTGTTCAGAGGTTACAATACTTTATAAATTCATTTAATTATTATTTTTGCGGGGAGTATACGCTTGGTTCATGGATCTTGGTTTCTCTTATAAATATTCCTGTGGCGAGGTTACTGGTTCATGGCTCATCATTTTAATTATTATATTTGTGTGCGGAGGTTACACTTGGCTCAATAATAATTATAATTATTTATATTTTTGTGGGGGGAGGTTACACTTGGCGACCTCCGGACAAGGATCGTATTTCTTTGTGAATCTTCTGAGAAGTAGTCATATATCTGCTCTTATTTCCTTAAATGTAGTTTGCATCTGGCGCAGCGCATTTACTAATTTGTCACTATTGCTTTCACAGATCATCGGCAATTTGTTGTTCTTTCTTGTAATTGTTTGTTGCATTTTTGCATTGCCCTTGTTTCATTTGTGCTTAATTCTGATTTGTGAAAAATGCCGCGAAAAATTGTTAACAGTACATCGCGATGTGCAATGAGCGAAATAGCCGACTCCAATAATTTGACCGATAATACTTGCGACACTCAGTGTAATGATGATGATCCTCCATGTACAGACAATCAGTGCCTACCGACCACTAGTAATGATTTTAGTGCTAATGATGAGCAAATAAATTCAATTGTGTCCTTTGTTAATTTATTGATAACTGATGACGCGGCACGTTCTGTTACAATGAACGCTGCCCAGCTTGACACACCCGGTTTGCAAAATTTACGTAATGAACAGGCAAATTTTTCTAACGAAAATGAACAATGTACTCAAAGTACGTCAGATTTATTTGATTCCGATTTAGCGACCAATAGTGCACATCCGATGGGCAAACCTTTTTCTCCGATGGGCAAACCTTTTTCTGAATCACAGAATAACCAAATGGTTACAGAAAACGTGACAAGTGCAGATACGCCATTACACAGTGCAGAGAATGGAGCCGATGATTTTGGCTGGGGTAAAGTTATGGCATTATTGGTACAATTTAGTGAAAATTTTAAACAACTTAGTGAACAGAACAAACAACTTAATGAAAAACTAGACGGCAATTACAAACAGTCGAATGATAAGCAAGACAACAATCATAAACAACTTAGTGAAAGTCTCAAACAACAAATTAATGAAAAACAAGACAACCTTAATGAAAAATTAGACAACAGTTCCAAACAGCTGAATGAAAAATTAGACAACGATTCCAGACAGCTTAGTGAACACATTACAGCCGTTGCCGCGCAATGTCATGATACTAAAGAACAATTACGTGAGAAAATTGAGGCTTGTGCTAGGAAAAGTAGTGAAGAAATTAGATCTGTTGCTCAAGAATTAAGGAATATGCAAGCAGCTGCAACAGAATCACTTAGAAACGAAATTAGTGCAGTCGGTAAACAATGCCAGTCGGTAAACAATGCTCTGAAAACACAACACAGTTACGCGAGGAGTTTAAATTAATGTCAGCAGAACTTTCACGCACACTGGATGCAAAAGTAGATGCGAAATTCGACTAACAGAACAGTCAAATTGACGAACGTTTTAATCACCATCTACAGAACAGTGAAACGCGTTACCGTAAATTTATACAGGAACAGAATAAAGTAAAACGGCAAGTTATGGAAACAATTACCGCACAGAGACAGGACGATAAACGCAAATTGTTTACGAAAGCAAAAACATACGTAGACAACAATATTGCTACCGTATCAGACGAAATTAATACTATCAAAGAGTTGAACACCGAATTGCGTGATGAAATTTCCGATCTTAAATCAAAAACAGATACACACACAGTAGACTTTCAGATAGTGACCGACACACTTGAACAATTAGAATTAATACAGGATCCCGATGCCATCAAAGCAGACATTAAAAAATTGAACGAAACCACACGTAAAATACAAAAACAAATTAATGCTTGTGACACTAAAAACGATGATCAGGTAAAAATACTGACTGAAAAATATGATGAATTTGCCAGTCGTATTGACGTTATTGAAAGTAATAATGACAGCAAATCAGACGATACTTCACCGATTTCGTTTAATCAAACACCTGAATTCCAAAATTTACAGCAGACAATCAGTGAGATAGATTCGTCTAATAATACATTACGTAGAAAATTGTCAACTTTACAGCAAGAAGTGACAGAGATGAAAAATGTTTCAGTCAATAACACATCACAGCATACGGCACATTCCGAACATTTGACACACACACACACAGCCAGTATAATGTAGGTAATTTACAGAGAGTACGTGACTTAGATCCCGAACAATCACAGACAAATAGATTCTCATACAATCCTGAACCTGTTCAGACATACAGAGACGATAATTTTGATTACAAACATTTTCTATCAGTGAGAAAATTTAAAGTATTTAAAAATGACAGAACACAGATTCACAGCCAGCTGAAGTGGCCGTGCAGTTCTAGGCGCTGCAGTCTGGAACCGCGAGACCACTACAGTCGCAGGTTCGAATCCTGCCTCGGGCATGGATGTGTGTGGTGTCCTTAGGTTAGTTAGGTTTAACTAGTTCTAAGTTCTAGGGGACTAATGACCTCAGAAGTTGAGTCTCATAGTGCTCAGAGCCATTTGAACCACAGATTCACCCACTGGATTGGATACAACAATTTAGCTTTGCTTTTCCACCGACTTGGCCTGTAACGCACAATCTTGAATTTATTTGCAGTTTTTTGGAAGGCGAACCGGCAACTCATATGAGACCGATCGCGAGACAATGCTACTCGGTAGAAGAATTTCAGAATGCTTTTCTATCAGCGTATTGGTCGAAGACGACACAGTGTGGAATCAAGGATCAATTAATTAGTTTACCAAATTATGAGAACTCAAATTTTTCCACTGTAACGCAATTTTTTGAACACATGGTCCAACAAAGCCAGTACTTAAGTGAACCATACAGTGAATCTGCACTTATTCAATTATGTATTTCTAAGTTACCACGATCATTAAGAGTGTCACTTTTAACAGGTCAGCAGAAAGAAAATATTTCGGCATTCAGAGATCTGTTACAGCTTTTGGAAGTGCAACAATCGGATTATTCCTTTATAAACAAAAATTTTTCATATAATAACCAAGGTCAACAAACATACAGCAATTACGATCAGCCACACAATTTCAATAGCAAAGGTAATAGACTCTTCAGGAACGACAACCACCAGAACTTTAATAACTGACAAAATGTTAATTATCAGTATCGACAAAATTTTCAGCAACAGGAACCACATTTTGGTAACAATAGACGTTTTTCACCACAACAGTATGAAAGCCAGCCGGTTAGCATACGTAACCAACAATGTAATGTACAAGGTGAACCAAGCCTTAATGTTTCGCCGCCTACACGTGTAGCGTCAGCTCCAACAAATAGTAACGCACAGCAACAAGGAAATCAGTACGTACAGAAAACACACTATTTCAATTCTTATCGCAATGCACCGTATAGAAATGACTATCATGACAGACGTAAAAAATAATGAGCACATTTAATAACAGTCGGTGTTATCAGCAGCAAAATCATCTGCAACAACAAATTATTATGAATGAACCAGATAGTAGATATCATCCCGAACGTAATACGTCAGGACGAAATGACAGAACAGTACAAATAGTGGAAATGCCGCAGCATCCTCCCGAAAATAATAGCACATCAGATAGAATTTGACTAAATACAGTATAGGTTGCATCTTCCAGTAACGCAAACAATACTTTTGACACAGAGAATCTTGTTCACGAAAATGTTATTACTTTTGACGACATCCGAAACACTCTTTTGCAGGAAAAACCAGTTATTCAAAAAACCATTTCACACCCTGTCATCGAAGTAAAAATTGGATCATCCAAATTTTCAGCAGTAGTCGATTCTGGATCACCTATGTCAGTCATAAATGAGGAAACTTTCAACGAATGTAACAAAGAGAATACTTATCCTACGTTACCATTAGGCAAAACTAAAGTAAAAGGAGCAGTATCTGGTAAAGGATTAGATGTAAAATTACAAACACATTTATCATTTTGTATTGCAGGTCATACATTTCACTCAAATTTTTGGGTTGTTCCCTTATTGACGACAGACGTTATTTTAGGTACGAATTTTCTGGTACAACACGACGCAATTATTGACTTTCAAAACTCCTATTTAATGTTAAAGGATGAAAATGTACAACTGGCTTTAGAATTTGAGCACTCTTTATCTGCAGAAGAACAAACAATTAATCGTACAGAGGTCATTTCCGCATCACGTAACTTAGACCGTCATTCCACATTGTTCACAGATGCGTACGTACACAACTATAATACTCCAGACGAAGCCGACTATGATGTTATACAGATGATTTCTGATAAAGTTAAACAGAGCAGTGCAAATACAGACGACGAACGCACGGAACTACGCAAAATTCTTTTGCAGCAAGCTCCAGTTTTTGACAACGTTTCTGGTACTATGTTCGGTTTTATGTATGACTTTCAAGTTAAACAGCACGACACATTTAAAGCCAAACATTATCCCATTCCGTATATTCACAGAGAACAAGTTAAGAAAGAATTGCAAGCTATGCTTGACCAAGCAATTATTGAACCGGCAGTTAGTCCGTACATAAATCCACTCCATATTGTTAAGAAAAAGGATGGTTCACTTCGCCTCGTACTTGATTCGCGTCACATCAATGACATTATTATTAATGAAACAGATCGCCCACAGACACTAGAAGAACTTCTACAAAAATTTCATGGTACTGCAATTTATTCCACATTAGATTTGAAATCAGGATTTTGGCAAATTCAACTCTATCCGGACTGCAGAAAGTACACAGCTTTTCTCTGTTTTGGTAACTTATCAATTTTGTAAATTACCGTTCGGTTTAACTATTTCTTCAGCAGCATTTATTCGCGGCTTGAATACAATACTTCCGACAGAACTTAAAGACAGAATCACAACGTACGTAGACGACATTCTTACTGCAGAAGCTACAGTCCGTGAGACGAGTGACTGGTACTGACAGTTCCGGCGGGCAGACGGCGCTGTTGCCGAACGTGGCTCACAGCACGCGGCGCCCTGTCTGCTACACGCATTCTCTAGCAGCAGAAATAAAAGCGACACAAAATACAAGTCGTATTGGTACGCGTGAATTTATTTAAAGTTGATGCTTGAAATATATTAACTCGAAAACTGGTAAGAGCTATTTAGTACAAGTATCTAAGATGCTGAAACATAATAAAGTTATTTGTTAAACTTCACAACTGAAATGAAAACTATTTTCGCAAGTTGTTGAACATTAGCAGCTTTGGTTTCCATTGTTAAGTATTAGCATTATTAATTTGTTCTACTACAAGCTACAGAATAATTGGTCAGTGTATTAAGAGTTATAATCTGAAGAAAGTACTCACAATATGATGATCTGGTGGTAGATCGATAGCAAACTCCCTCCTTACATTCCTGAATACGTTGTAGTTACTGTAATGGAAAAACACCACTCACATCACTGTCAGAATTTGATTTGACATTGTCTTCCTCACCACTACTCGAACTATCACTGCTCTCTCCCAGATGTATAATTAAATTTTCGATGCATTCTTCCACAACCCCTTCGGTTTTGGCCGCCTCTCTGATGGCACTTGCAGTGCTGTTTACAATTTTAGCCCACGTCTCGCTTGTCACTTTATAGACAGCTGCTGGAAGGAGAGTTTCCACTTCAGAGATCGTGAATTTTTTATTGTTTGCAGCAATGTAATTTTTTATCTGCGCCCACACTCTTTCAATTGCATAGAAGTGACAGTGGTATGGAGGAAGCCGAACGATTTCATGCCCGTGACTTTTAGCAATCTCGTCAATTACATATGTTGGAAATTGGGGTTTCTTTTGTGCCACAATTTCGAGCAGTTCCGCCTTCCTTAAATCATCTCTGAAATCTACTTTTCGCCGTTTCAACCATTGAATGATATCGTCTTTTTTTGTTGCCAAGGTTGGTGCCTTATCGTGAACAACGGAATGATAAGGCGCATTGTCCATAACAGTCACTGATGGACTTGTCAGATTCGTCATAAGCGATGTCTCGAACCATTCTTGAAATACTACACTGTTCATTTCTTCATGGTAATCTCCCGTCTTTTTTGACCGAAACATTTTCAAGCAGTTTGGCACAAAACCTTTCAATGTTCCTGCATGTAAGACAATAATACGCCCTCCGTTGCCAACAGGCACTGCCATTGTCCCCTCGGGCGTTCCATCATTCCACCCTCTACGTAAAGAATGGCTGGCATTGACCCAAGTTTCATCTAACCACACTATACTTTCGAATTCCACACCCATGATCCTGCGCAGAAATCTGCACCGCCATGCAACTACATCTGTCCTTTCCATTAATATT